>NW_007155652.1:0-4790 GCF_000164805.1 Carlito syrichta | reverse complement strand
CACAGAATCCACAGATAGATTGTGAATCAAAACATCCCCCTTAATTAAATCTCAAAACTGCAAAAAAAAGACTACCCAAACCTACAGTCCAACTCCAGAATTGAACAAAGCAAGAGGATAATCATATGGCAGAATAGGAATTTGAACAAACAGAAGTAAAAGCAACCCCTCATCTCCTGAATCACAGAATTAAAGAAGATGGGGAAGGGGAGGGAAGGAAAACATAGGGAGGAAAAATCTGCACAAATGAAGAAAAATCAAAAGAAGAATATAGGTCACACACAGACCCCTGAGAGGTAAGACATTGAGAAAACAGACTTTGGAACACAAACAATGAACAGTCCCCAGAATGACTGGTCATATGCAACAAACACAGACATCAAGACATTAATAAGCCAGGCTCAGTGGCTCAGCCTATAATCCCATGCCTTTGGGAGGCTGAGGTGAGTGGATTGCCTGAGCCCACGGGTTTGAGACCCACCTGGGCAGAGAGACCTCATCTCTACAATAAATCAAAAAATCAGTCGGGCATGGTAGCACATGCCTGTAATTCTGGCTACTTGGAAGGCTGAGGTGGAAGGATCACTGGAGCCCAGCAGGTGAGGCTGCGGTGGCGGGAGCAGCCACTGCACTCCAGTCTGGTCAACTGAGTGAGACTTCAACTCAAAAATAAAAAATAAAAAAGAATACTATGATGGAAATAAATAGAAAATTAATAAGGGTGAAAAGCAGAATTAGCAAAGCAGAAGAATCTCAGAGCTTGAAGACCAAATTACAGAACTAACCCAAACTGTTAGAAACATAGAAAAGAAGCTTAAAAAGACAGAACACAACCTTCAAGAGATGAATGATTACTTCAAGAGAATGAACCTAAGAGTAATTGGCTTTCCTGAGGCAGAGAGAGAGAAAATGACAGAGGTCACACAGGAACAAACATTTCATGAAAACTTCTCTCATCTCACCGTGATGCAATAATTCAAACACAAGAGACTCAGAGAACCCTTGTAAGAAGGAAATGAGAAGACCAACTCCCAGACACATAATAATTCACTTAAACAATGTAAGTATGAAAGAAAAAATCCTAAAGGCAGCAAGAGAAAAAGGTCAGACTACCTACCAGGGATGACCAATTAGAGTAGCAGCAAATTTATCCACAAAAATCTTCAGAGTAGGAGACCTTGGAGCCTATCTTCAAGTTCTACAGGATAAGCAATTTCGACCAAGAATAACTGACCCAGCCAAGCTAAGCTTCATCAGTGAGGGAGAACTGAAATCTTTCCCAGATATCCAATCCCTCAGATCATACACTGCCACCAGACCATCTCTACAAGAAACACTTAAGGAATTATTGAACACAGAAGATAAGGGGAAAAGAACAACAAGGTTCTTCACAAGAGTACAGGAAATAGATTAAAAACACATGAACCAACCCCCAAACCAAACAAAGACAACAAAAATCAGGAACAACAAAAACAACTCTGTAAGAACCTTATGACAGGAATTAACTGCCACATTTCAATAAATTGCCTGAATGTGAATGGAATAAATGCACCACTGAAAAGACAAAGAATAGCTAAATGAATAAAATATCATCAGGCAACAAGAAATTGCCTTCCAGAGACTCCCTTCACTAGAAAGGACACTCACAGACTCAAAGTAAGAGGTGGGAAACAAATTTTCAGGAGAATGGAACACAAAAAGAAGGAGGAGACTAAATACCCTTTAAGCTATCAAAAATTGGAAAAAGATACAGAATGCAACTACATAATGATTAAAGGTTCACTCCATCAACAAGACATATCCATCCTAAACATATATGCATCCAACATAGGAGCACCAACTTTCATAAAGCAGCTTCTACATGAACTTAAAAAAGATATTGACTCTAACACTATCATAGCTGGGGACTTCAATACACCACTCCCTCCCCTAGACAGATCATCAGGACAAAAAATATGCAACAAGATCCGGAACCTCAATGTGACTCTTGACCAAATGGACTTAATGGTACCTAAAGAACACTCCACCCAACTACCCCAGAATATACATTCTACTCATCATCGCATGGAATGTACTCTAATATTGACCACATACTTGGCCATAAATCATGCATAAACAAATTTTAAAAGATCGAAAATTTGCCATGCACCTTCTCGGACCACAGTGGAATGAAAATAAACATTAACACCAACAAAGTTTCTCCCAAACCCACAAAGACATGGACACTAAACAGCATGATGCTAGTCAACTCCTGGGTCAATTATGGAATCAAAACAGAGTTTAAAAGACACCTAGAAGCAAATAAAAATGAAGAAATATCTTACCAAAATCTCTGGGATGCCATGAAAGCTGTAGTAAGAGGGGAAATCATATCTCCACAAACACACATGAAGAAAATGGAAGGATCACAAATAGCCTAACAAGTCACCCAAGAAAAGTGGAAAACCAAGACCACCAAAATCCTAACTTCAACAGAAGAATCCAGATCACCAAAATAAAAGCCCAAATCCGGGACATAGAAGACAAAAAGATAACACAAAAAAATCAATGAAACAAAACGCTGGTTCTTTGAAAGGATAAACAAGACCAATGGTCCCCTAGCTAGACTGGCCAAAAAAAAGAGGGAAAATGTCCAAATAAACACAATCAGAAACAAGAAAAGATGAAGTCACATCTGACCCTGAAGAAATACAAAAGATCATTAGTGACTGCTATGTACACTTGTATGGAAACGAACTTGCAAACCTTAAGGAAATTGAGGACTTTCTGTCATCACACAACCTGCCTAGGTTGAAACCAGAAGAAATCGAGACCCCAAATACACAAATAAATATCAAGGAAATTGACTATGTAATAAGAATACTACCTACAAAACAATGCCCTGGACCAGATGGCTTTCCAGCAGAATTCTATAAGACAATTAACAAAGAGCTGCTACCAATCCTACTAAGTATTTCAGGTGATTGGTAATGATGGAACTCTTCCCAAATCACTTTAAGAAGTTAGCATCACATTGATAACCAAGTCAAGTGAAGACCCAACAAAGAAAGAGAACTACAGGCAAAATATTTTTGATGATCATAGATGCTAAAATTTTCAACAGGATCCTAGCAAACCGGATTCAACAACACATCTCAAAAATCATCCATCATGACCAAGTAGGCTTCATCTCTGGGATGCAAGGCTGGTTCAACATTCGTAAAATGATGAATGTAATTAAATACATCAACACATGTCAAAACAAAAACCACATGACTATATCATTAGATGAAGAAATAGCTTTTGATAAAATCCAGCACCCTTCTTGGTAAAAACCGTCGAACATATCTAAAAATAGGAAAAGCCATCTACGAGAAACCCAAAGCCAGCATACTCCTAAACAGACAAAAATTGGAACCATTTTCCTTGAAACCTGGAGCAAGACAACAAGGTCCACTCTCACCCCTCCTGTTCAACATAGTATTGGAAGTCCTGGCTAGAGAAATCAGAAAAGAGAAGGTGATCAGGGGTATCCAAATAGAAAAAGAGGAAGTCAAGTTATCTCTCTTTGCAGACGACATGATTGTGTACCTTGAAAACCCAAAAGAATCTGTCAAAAACCTCCTTGCACTGATAAAGGACTTTGGCAAAGTCTCGGGGTATAAAATAAATGTGCAAAAGACAATCGCATTTCTTTTACACTATTAAACAAACAGAAACACAAATAAAAAGCACATCCAATTCCTGAGTAAAAACCAAAACTCATGGGCCATAAGTGACAAGATAGAGAAGTAGGACCTCATTAAACTAACAATCTTCTGCAAAGTCAAAGAAACCATCAGGAGAGCAGGGAGACAGCCCACAGACTGGGAAAAAGTATTTGCCAAATCCATGACTGACAAAGGCCTAACATCTAAGATCTACAAGGGACTCAAACTTGTTGAAAAGAATAAAACAAGCATCCCCATTACAAAGTGGCCAAAAGACATGAACAAACACTTCTCAAAGACATATGAGTGGACAACAGATACATGGAGAAAAGTTCAACCTCACTAGTCATCAAGGAAATGCAAATTAAAGCTACCTTGAGATACCACCTAACTGCAGTCAGAATGGCCATTAACAATAACTCAAAAAATAACAGATGCTGGAGAGGAATTGGTGAAAAGGGAACACTTCTACACTGTTGGTGGGAGTGTAAACTAGTGTTGCCTCTTTAGAAATCAGTGTGGTGAATCCTAAAAGTTCTAAAAATCGACCTTCCATATGACCCTGTAATCCCCCTACTGGGAATATACCCTGAAGAACTCAAATCACTGTATAAAACAGATACCTGCCCATGTATAGTTATCACAACATTGTTCACAATAGCAAGATCATGGAATCAACCATGCTGTCTATCAAAAGAGGACTGGACTTTAAAATGTGGTACATATACACAATGGAATATTATGTAGCTATAAAAAGGAGCACAATCATGAATTTCGCAGTAATCTGGATGGAATTAGAGTTTATAATACTGAATGATCTCTCACAGAATCAAAGATCTGAGTATCACATGTTCTTTCTCAATAGTTTCTTGAAAAACTATTGTAATACTATAAGAAAAGGATTGACAGTAGTGGAAAACTATGGGGGAGAAGGGAGGGGAAGGGAGGTGGGATTAATGGTAGTCAATATCTGTCCTGGATGGAAGAGCACACCTCATCAACATGGGGACCTGCACAATGCGTATTTGTATACCTAACCCTTAACTGTACCCCACAATTTTAAAATTTTTTAAAAAATGTATTAAAAAGAAGGAAACATTT
>NW_007155651.1:0-5695 GCF_000164805.1 Carlito syrichta | reverse complement strand
CAAACCATCAAGAGAGCAGGGAGACAGCCTACAGACTGGGAAAAAGTACCTGATCTTAAACTAGGGGAAATGAGGACCAGTTGGAGGCCCAAGCTTCACCTGCACATAGATTACTTATGTAACTAATCCCAACTTGTATCCCACATTTTTAAAATAAAAGAGTATTTTTTAAAAAAGAATCTTTCCTTACCATTTAAAGCCAAGTATTCTTATAACTTGGAAAAATGAGGTACTGGCTTTCATGAGATTTGAAATACACTCAAAGATATGTCTTCTCTTTCACTTATTCTTACAGAGGGTGCCAGTTGCTCTGAGTATAGTGACAGGTGCAAGTGGGTGCAATGGGTCTTTGAGGAAACAATGGCCCAGTGGAATGTCATAGCCCATGCAGGAGAAGAGACTCCTTCTCTTGTTTGGGGCATCCAAGTCTGACCCTGGTGATGAGGCCGTTCACACAGGGGCAGCCCAGAGCATAAATCAGAGTCAAACAAGGAGGGAGGGACATCCCTGCATGAGGCCCTGGCTACCACACCCTTCTCAGGCTATAGGGAACTTCTTCTACTGGTCCCAAAACCTGGGTGACAGGACCAAAATGTGCCTTGTTGTGTTACATGGGTGCCAAGGATATTTCAGAATTTTCTCCCCATCATGTGAAGGATCAGTCTCTCCTGCAGATCAGAGTCAATTACGATTGCCAGGTAGGTAATTTTCTTTTCCCTTGCAATCTCCTGACCCAAGGATCTCTTGATGAGTAGAAGCCACAGATTAAACTTTCGTAAAATTCATTCTTGTATTTCTGGTGAAAGCATCTTCTTCATGAGACACAGGTGCTATAGACCCACAAATCTAAAATGGAATGAAAAGCACGAATGTTCCAAATAGGCTACACGGGTAAAGGTGAGTGAGTGGAGACATTCCCATTTTAGATCCCCTGGATCCTAGACCCATGTGTACTACCTTTTGGAACAAAGAACCATTAAATGACCATACCTCAAAGTGTATCTCCCATCTTGAAGGACAAAATTCCATGTTCTTGGGTGTCTTCTTCAGAACAGATGCTCAACTGCATCTTTCAGAGGCCCTTCCAATGTTGGGTCATACTTGCCAGCAGAGGCACATGCAGTCGGAATAACAGTTCCTATCATCAGGGTCCCAGTTTTCTTTACTGTGCTGTTGAGTGCATCCATTGGTCCATGGTGATGTCATTCAGGATGCCACACCAGTAGATCAGATACACTGTGAGACTTACAAGATAGTAGTAGCTGAGGGATGACAGGCAGGGAGAGCTAGGCCATGTCAGGAATTCGTCTCCATCTAAGGAGAGTGGAACATTGACCTCTGCTGGGTATATAAGATCTGATAAAACCAACTTGCTGCCATGTGGCTGGTTGGCCTCCTAAAAGGGTGGCATCCTATTGATGGCTCAGTGTTGGTCTATGTTGCTGAAAAGGTGGATTTTCAGTAATGGTGGCAGTTGCAGCTTGGCAAGAGGGAGCTTGTGCTGCAGGGCCCATACAGAGCTTCCAGCTGTGCCACATTCACAAGCCCATCATGCAAGCACTGTGTTGGATAAGCACCAATTTTTCTTTGCAAGATGTATTTCCGAAAGCTTTCTATGCTGTGAACTGTACTGTAGGCATCATCTATTTTTGACTTTCATGTACATAATGAAATGAAATGACTGAATTGTGAGCCAAGTGTAGTCCTTTTCCTCCTTGGTAGAATGGCCACCGAAAACTCCCATGGGAGTGTCTGAGTCACCTGTTCACGCCTGATCCTGGATGCAAAACATACATTTTATGATGGACTCCTGAACTAATCATTTCATGGGTCTGATAGTTCCAACTATTTGCTCAATTTTTGTCCCATGTTTAAATTCTCTATTTCTCCTGAGGCCTAGGACATGTCAAGCCTTTTTTTTTCTATTGCTGAGAAAGTCTGGCCTTGCTACAGAACCCTAGGCATGTACACTTGCGCTAGCTTGGTATGTCCTTCCAGACACAAATCTAGGAACAGTAGAAGCCAGTGCTATGCCAGTCCTGAGACACAAGTCCTTGTCCTGTAGGAGAGGGGTGGCAGGGGAGAAAGAGAGAGAGAGAACTGCTGTTGTTCCCATGTTAATGTAGATTGTTAGTCATCCATCTTCCTGATGAGTTCTGGAAAAAAAGAATTTTCTAGACCAACACTGCATACCGTGTACCTGAGCATATGATACTAACTGCTCTAGTTAGGAGACATCATTTATCACAGCAGCTACTCCGGGGTTACATGCAAGAACATTCTCTGTAGTCCAGTGTCACCTGCTGTTATCCATGTTGGTTTTGTAGATGCCACACTACTAAATTAAATGGCGACATGAGAAGATAAGCACCCCTTCTATCCATTAGTTTTGAGGGTGGTGCTAATCTTTACCGTATTCATACAGAAAATGATTTCCTTTGGAATGTGCTATTGGTTTTGATTTATTATATTGTCTTGGGTGAGTCTTGATAGACTTCCATTTCATTTGATTTTTCCAATAATTAATAGTTCTTACCTCATAGGCCAAGGAAGCAATGTAAGTCTTCTCCCAATGTCTCAGTACTGAAACATGCATCCTGGTTATACCTGAGAAATGGGAACATAACCATAGGGGAGAGGGGTCCGTGAACTCAGTGGACACAGTGTGACAAAGATGTCAGAGATAATCTATCAACTTGCTGACCCCCCTCCCTTAAGTCCTTACTCACTCTAACGGGGTCATAGTTGTGTTTCCAGTCTGTGGGGTATCATAACAACTTGGGTTACATGACTACAGCTCTTGAAAAATCTGGGTATTTGTTTTTGTTCAGTGACCAATTGTCTAAGAAAATGGCTATAGTTCCATGTCAATTGAACAGAAAAATCCCAAAAGAATTTGCTAGACTTGTTGTCACTGAAACCCTCTTTGTGGGACCTCAACCTCTTTATCCAAACAAAGCTGAGACAGTGTGAAGATTGTCTTGGATCTCAACTGGGCAAAGAATCATGACTTCCTATTGGGGCAGCTGACATCAGCCTTCTGCTTCTCTTGATTATGTCTATTAAATGACATACTGGTGGCTGTCTATAACTCCTGTCCCTATCAGAAGCATACCCAGTGAGATGACACCTGGATACTGCATGCCAGTCATACTTTGCTGCATTCTCATAAGCTGCCTAGTCCATATGTCTTTGTGGCATAGGACCAGTTTTTACCATTCTTAGATTCTGTCATTCAGTTGGTACCATGGAGCCCAACTCTGTTACAGTGTCCCCTCCTTTCAGCTCTGACCTAAGAAGAAGGCTACCATTTGTATCTCTGTGATGTTGGTGTTCTTTTCACCAGTGCTGTTGTCACCAGTCATCCTGAGGGTCTAGCTGGATTGTGTTTATTTTTTTCTTCTCTAAGAGATCCATTCCAAGATGCCCACCTTTGAACTTTTAAATTCTTTACCCCAATGTTATACAGAAGTACAATTCAATTCTGATGCTATGCACCTGGATTCAGCTCACCACTGCTTCTGGGTAAATTCCTCCACAAAACTAACCTCAAATGCTAGTCCAAGGTTTAGGGGTTTTAGGTCACCCACAGTTCTGCTGTACCTGCTACAATTTCAGGGGTTTCCAAAACTCTCTCGGAGTGTATATTTTCATAGCTTGACTCTTAGAACTCAGAAAAATCACTCTACTTGTGATTACAGTGTTATAACAGCAAAAGAATACAAATGAGAACAACCAAAAAAGAGACTCATCTGGCTAGGTCAGGGCAGGTTCCCAGTGGGAAGCTCTCATTGCCTGCTCATGGTGGGGTGAGGGAACACCACATTCCTGGCTCCTTTAATTAAGTCTTTGTCAGGTTGTTAAGTGTTCCTATTCTTTCACTATAAGAGATGAGGATCCCTTCTAACTCTCACAATTTCAATTGCTACAATACATTTGAGCCTGTCCTTTTATCTCTTCAATGCTTTTGTAGAAGTTGTTAGCAATCAGTTTAACACTCTTATTGCTATTATTTTCTCCACAATGTTCAAACTAGCAGACATGCTGTGCATCTCCTGTAGGTCATCCCAGTCATTGCAGCTGAAATATCAGCCATCTCACACCTGACACATACTCAAGGACTTGTCAGCTCTCCTCCTACCAGTTGTGATGAACTGCTTACTGCCATCTCTTGGAGAGTCATCCAATCCCAGAACTTATTCCTAATATTGACTTTTAGGTCTACTGCCAGTACCACTTTTTAGATCACATTCCCCAGAAGCTGAGCATAAGACATGGAGTTGATGCTGGGTGTGTTGTACTATGTTGCTCTGTGGGTTCTTTTGACTCGGCCACATAAAATAATTTCAGAGCAAGTCCCAAGTATAGGTTAAGACAGAATTTATTAGAAAGAAAGAGACATGCCCAAAGGCTTCTTAAGAGAAAGAACAAGTGCTTGCTTTTAACAAGAAACCTTATATACTTTTACAATCATAATTAAGCAAACCATGAGCTAAGGGTGCTGGCTGCAAGTATAGGTAATCATGAGTTTTGATTACCACTCTCAAACTTCTAAAGTCACAAGGACCTTCTAAATAATTAAGCTATTGTCTAATTAGACATAGGTTTTTCTTAGACTACCATGTCTGTGTTTTGGGTAATTTCCTATTGCTTCTGTGATTTACTACACTAGTAGACCAACATTCCAGCACATAGGGGGTTAGATCTAGAGTGCCTGTTTGCTCAGGTGAAGGTCGTGTACTAACAGAAAGATGTCTCAGTACTTACACTATTTTATTTAAGCCCTGCCTACTAGAAACTTACCTTTTCATGTCTAATCTACACCAAATAACTTGCCTCATATTTAAAGGGTATACAGGGAGTGCTCCACTGAACCCAGGCAGGGTAGCTCAAGAAACTTAGCAGAGATTAGGATTGGCAGGAGACCTGCTTCAGTCTGAGCACAGGAGGGCTCTGGAGCACACATGGCAGTGCAGAGGTGCCTGGGCTTCACTTGAGAGTAAACCTGTGTAGGGGAGGGCATCATCAAGTTGTGAAGGAGTAGCTTGTAGAAGGGGATCTGAGCAGTGCACCAACTGTATTCACTGCATTGTGAAACAACTTAAAAAAGCAGCAGAATCCTCTGGATGTGGGGAATGAGAGGTAGACAGTGATTGCAAGGCAGTGTGGGTGCTAGGCAGAGGAGAGACAGGAGATTGTAAGGGCTCCAGAGCATAGTCTGAGAAAATGAGTGCATTAGAAGAAGTAAGAAATCCCAGACCAAACTCGGAAGGAAGTGAATTCAGGGAGGGGCCCTGTGGGCACACTCAAAGCCTAGAATTCCAAGGACTGCAGCTTCAATCTAATTACAGTGGGATGGGGCAGGGTCAGCCTTTTAACTGTGTGTGTGTGTATTTGTGTGTGTGTATGTCTATGTGTGTGTCTGTTTAGGGGATGAGACTGGTGGATGTCTAGACACCAATGTCCTGGGGCTCAGGGTCCTGACAGTTATGTCAGGGGGTACCAGATAAAGGGGCCAGTATGAGTCATGGCAGAAAAAAAGGGTGAGGAGGTTGAAACTTCAAAGTTGTGAGAAGTCATAAGAATGAGGAGGGGAGCCGGGCTCGGTGGCTCAGCCTGTGATCCTGCGCCTTGGGAGGCTGAGGCGAGTGGATTGCCTGAGCCCGTGGGTTTGAGACCAGCCTGGGCAACTTGG
>NW_007155650.1:0-738 GCF_000164805.1 Carlito syrichta | reverse complement strand
TGGGTTCCTGTCGGCTCTCTCCGAGGGTGAGAAATGTGCCGCTGGCAGGCCAACCTTCCGACACAGCAATGAGGACTTTCCGCCAAGAAAGGCCAGGTCACATCAGTCACCTGGGGACATTTCTGTAACCCCAATCCTATTTTTCCTGGCTTTAAAGCCAGTCACCCTGTGAACACACCATGCACATTTTAGAATCTGTGTATGATCCCTAAGCTTTTGGAGACAGGGTTTGATTTGGTGACACAGGCTGGGACCCGGGGACACGACCGTCGGTAACCGCCAGTCTCGAAATCGAGGGTTCTGACTATCAACTCACCTCAGCCTGCGGAGTGGCCAGGATGACAGTCACCTAGAACACAGACCCGTTTGGATGGATGGGGTTTGGGTATGGGGTTTCCCTGCATGGCCTGTGCTGGCCTTTGGCTTCTGGGCTCCAGCCATCCTCCCACCTCGGCCTGCTAGAGTGCTGGGATTCCAGGCATGGGCAGCTGTGCCAGGCCTTCTGGTGTGTTTTGATGAAGGATCAAGGCTGGGCTCAGGGCTCAGCCTCCTCATCCCAGCACTTTTGGAGGCCAAGGCCAGGGGCCGTCCCAAGTCCGCGGGTCAAGAAACGCTCAGACAACTTGGCGATTCCTCATCTCCACCCTCCATTCCAAATGAGGCATGGTGTGCTGGCGTGTACCTGTCATTCCAGATCCTCAAAAGGCTGGGGAAAGCTTGTCAGAACTCTGTGGGCTA
>NW_007155649.1:0-763 GCF_000164805.1 Carlito syrichta | reverse complement strand
CCCTAGGGCTAAGATTAGAAAACTAAATTACCATGATAGTTTGTTGCCTGCCCCTAGCCAGGCAGAACATTTCTTTGTTTTGTTAATTACCGAAACTCTGTCTGCTTCAGCCCATGGCCGCCATCTTGGCAACCATGCATTTCCTTGTTCAAGAGTGTGACAACTACTATTTGATTTTTAGAGTAGACTTGTTAGGATAAAATATACATATACACTCATTAGTTGCATAAATTTATGCTTGCTGTTTTGTTTCCTTTTGCTACATTATTCAAGTGTAATAGTTACTCTACGATTTATAAAAGAATTAACGATAAGGTATTAGCTTAATAGGATATAGCATAGTATTAAAGGTCAATCATTAGATTATATAAAAATTAAAGTTTAGACATATGAAACTCATATGAATTATAGCAAAGTTTGGTAGTTTAAGAATAAGTTTTAACTGAGTTATAAGGCATTATGTTAAATCGTAATAGGATAATAGTATAACTAACAGCTAAGTCATTTAAGTAAACTTATAGATTATAGTATAGTGTTAAGTTGATAATATTAATCGTTAAAAATATTGGGAGTCAGTGAACTTGGATTGAACCTAGAGTTAACTTAGAAAAGTTTTTTGTATTAATCAGGGTATAGAACAAAGAGTATAATATGAATGATTCATTGAACATTATGGAAAACACTTTGAACGATTTGTTTTGAAATTGTGCACCTGTGACCTTGATGTGAGTTTTGTGAAGCACGTCAGGCTTCATGGAGTTTG
>NW_007155648.1:0-4979 GCF_000164805.1 Carlito syrichta | reverse complement strand
TCTGCATTTACTGTCTTAGGGTAAGGTTCCCCACTTCCTTTAGATCCCCTTGTATGCCCTGATAATGGAGGGAGGAAAACCATAAAGAATTTCAAAAGGGGAAAACCCTGTTTGTCTAGTAAGGTTAAACCTGATTCTTAGCAAAGCAATCGGCAACAGTTGGTCCCAATGTAGGTGGGTCTCCTGACACACTTTACTTAGCTGTAATTTTAGAGTTTGATTCATCTGTACCACCTTCCTTGAGCTCTGGGGATGGTATGCAGTTTGTAATTTCCATGTGATTCTCAACTCCCTTGCCACCAATTGTATTATTTCAGCCATGAATGCCAGTCCATTGTCTGATCCTATGGTGCCTGGGATCCCAAATTGGGGGATGATTTCTTTTAGGAGAAGTCAGGTCACTTTGTGTGCCTTCTGGCAGGTAGGAAAGGCCTCTACCCAGCCTGAGAAAGTGCATACAAATACTAACAGATATTTGTAGCCTTGAACTTGGGGCTATAACTATATTTTCAAACAGGTCTCCTCCAACACTCTGTATCCCGGGGGAGACTTTAGGCCCCTTATATGTATTATTTCAGGCATACATTTCACACTGTTCACACACCACATGGGCTATGCTGGAAAGTTGAGGAATATAGAAATATTGGCAGTGTGGTTTTGAGAGCTGTTCGACCAGTGTGGGTTCTCTGGTGCAACTGCTTGGCAAAGGTTGGGGCCAGGATCTTGAGAATTGCCATACACCTGTTCTTAAGCTTCCATAATCTGCCTGGGAGGTAGTTTCTACCTTCAGCCTTGTACCAAGAGTGCTCATGTTGTGAGTATTTAGAGTCCCATCCTGTCAATGGGCTACGGAACAGTGCAGTGGTCAGAGCTGTTGGTTCTGTTGCGTCCTGGGAGGCCATGAGTTTTGCTTCTCAGTCTGCTCTCTGGTTTCCTCGCGTGACCATGGCATCTCACTTTTGATGTCCCTGACAATGCATAGCTGCCACCATCTTAGGGACCCATACAGCATCTAAGAGTTTGAGGATTTCTTTACCATATTTTATGTCTTTTCCTCCCAAGTTGATTAGGCCCTTTTCTTTATATAAAGCCCCATGTGAATGGAGGGTGGTGAAGGAATGTTTATATTTGGTGTATATATTGGCACTTATCCCTGCTGCCAGTTGGAGAGCTTGGGCTAGTGTGATGAGTTTTGCTTTTTATGCTAAAGTTCCTTTTGGCAGAGATTTTGCCTCGATGGTGGAATTCAGGGTTACCACAGAGTACCAGTAAGAAGTTCACCCTCTTGCACCAAACTGCTACTGTCAGTGAAATACTCAATGTTGGGGTCCAAGAGAAACTGGTCCACTAAGTCCAGTTGGCTAGAAAATACTTCATCCATGACTTCAATGCAGTCATGATAGGGCTGACCTGGCCCGATAGGCAGCAGAGTTGCAGGGTTGAGGGTCCACACCACTTCTAGGTGAATGCTTGGGTTTTCACATATCATTCCCTGATATTTGACCGTCTGGGTATTAGCCAGTATTTTCCCTTATCTCCATTAATGTCAGCAATGAATGTGGCACTCACTGTTAATTCCTGTCCCATAGTAAATTTGTCAGTTTCTGCCACTAGAAGGGCCACAGCAATGGGTGCCCATAGGCCAGCCTCAGACAAGAGTCAAGTTGTTTGGAGCAGTATACTACTGGATGATGCCATGATCCCAGCATTTGGGTCAGGATTCCCACTGCAACACCAGCACACTCATGCATGTATAGAAAGAAGGGTTTAGATATTGACTGGGAGTACCAGCCTGGATGTGTTATTGAGGGCTCACTTAATCTTTTCAAAGGCCTTCTGTTGTGTTCGTTCCCATAACAGCAGTTTCTGTTCTTTCCCTTTGTGGCCTCATAAAAGGGGGTTCACCAAGATAAAGAAGTTAGGTATTCAGATTCTACAGAAACCTGCAGCTCCGAGGAAACTTTTGAACCTGGCATCGGGTTGACAGAACTGGAATCGAGCAGACAGCTTGTTCTCTTTCTGAGCTGAGTTGATGCAGTCCTTGGGACAGGTGGGAACTGAGATATTTGACCTTTTTTTTTTTTTTTTACAGATTTGGACTTTTTTTCCTTGAAACCTTGTAGCCAGCCTCCCACAGGATGGTGAGGAGTCATTGTGTCCCTTCCATTCAGTCCTCCAGCATCCACCTGGCCAGCGGTAGATTGTCCACATATTGAAGTAGCATACAGTCATGTTGGTCCACTGGGAAGGCTTTTAAATCAGAGGCTAATGCTGTGCCAAAAATGGTCATTGAATTTTTGAACGCTTGAGGCAATTTAGTCCAAGTCAGCTGTTTGTCACTGTTTTCAGGATCATCCCATTGAAAAGCAAAAATTGGTTGATTCTGATGGGTCAAGCAGATACAAAAAAATGCATTCTTGAGGTCCAGACATGTAAAGAAGGTAGACTTAGTGGGAAAAAGACCCAGGAAGGTGTAGGGGTTGGGGACAACTGAGTGAAAGGTAATGGTAGCCTGGTTTACTACTTATAGTTCGTGAACTGGCCAGTAGTCATCTGTTTCCGGTTTCTGGACTGGCAGGAGAGGCATGTTCCAAGATGACTTTCAGGATCAAAGGATTCCATATTTTAGAAGTCTTTCCAGATGTTTCTGGATGCTAATCTGTGCCCTGCAAGGGATGAAATATTGTTTCCAGTGGGTGGGTCCAGCTCCTGGTTTTAGTTCTACTACTATTGGGGAGTCTGTTCCAGGCTAACCTGGGAAGACTGTCATCAGCCCATACCCCAGGAACCTTGAAGCTCTGTTCCTTGTCATGGCCTTTCTATGAGACTATAGCAATGCCATTCTTCTCCTTGGGGTGCTGTAAGTATCATAATTTTTGCTTCGGGTTTCCCTAGGGTCAGAGCTGCTTGACTGTGGGAACTGAAAGTTATCAGGGCTTGCAGCTTTCCCAAGAGGTCCTGACCCATTAAAGCCACAGGTCAGTTGGGGAGATATAGGAATTCATGAGTAACTTCATGGCCACCTAGATTGCATCATTGGGACCATAAGAAGGGGCAATGAGCCTGGCCACCCATGGCTTCCATAATAGTGGCCTGTCTCTGCAAGAGGGGATCCACAAGTTGAGTTACCACAGAATGCTCTGTCCTGGTATCTACCATGAAGTCAAGGGGTTGGGCCCCCATGTTCATTTGAACCATAGGCTCCTGGGGGCCCAGCAAAATGGAGCATGGTCTGTCCTAGTCTTCCCCATAGTTTCCCCATGCATCTAGGCCAACAAAATCATTTTCAGGGGCCTCATATGGTTGGAGTGCAGACTGGGACCATCGTTGGACCACTTGGCCTCTCCTTCTTTCCCTGGGAGTCAGACAATAGCCAATTACCTTCTTGGAAACAGTGCACACATTGGTTCTGCCCAATCTCATCTCTGGGCAAGGTGGTTCTTATTGGCTCCTCCTCTGGCCCAGGGCTTGGCCATGGCCCAAGCAGGGCTGCTTTCTGGGAGTGTCCTGACCATTCCCCCAGAGCAATGGCAAGCAGATCTACCTTTTTCTTCAATTTTTCATCTGCTCATCAGACCTCTTGGTCTCAATAGACAAATACCTTTGTTGCAACCTCTAATAATTGGCTAGCATTCATCCTAGCAAAGCCCTCTAACTTCTGTAGTTTGTGTTGGATGTCCCCCTGAGCCTGACTGACAAAAGCTGCATTGACTATTCACTGATTTCCAGCTCCGTCTGGGTTGAAGGGGGTGTAAAGGTAAAACGCTTTGCACAGCCTCATAGAATTGACCTGGACTTTCTTCAGGTCCCTGGAGCACCTCTAAGGTTTTGCTCATGTTCATAGCCTTTTTCCCTCCTTCCCTCAGATCGCTTAAAAGTGCCTCTTGGTAACGCTTGAGCATTTGAAATTCCCAACCATCGTTAGGGTTCCATTTGGGGTGTCTTCCTCCGGGAACTGACTCTGTGTGTAGACCTGAGCATTCACCATCCCTGCAAGGGTGTGCTCTAGCCATTTTAAAGTGGCCTGAGTAATTCAGTGGCATTCTTCAGTGTTAAACATAGTAAAGAGAAACTGGCAGCAATCAGTCCAAGTGGTCTTGTGGGTCTGGATGATGGACTGAATTAGATCAATCATACTGAGGTTTCTCAGTGAATGAGGTGATATGGTTTTTCCAGTTCAGAAGGTCAGTAGTGGTAGAGGGATGATATATAAAAGTACATTGACCCCCTGGGATCTGACCATCTGACTGTAGTAAAGGGGCTCCCTAGTTTCTCTCAGTGGCAGTTGTTCAGGCCTTTTGGTGTTTATGGGGAAGGGGACCACTGGCAAAGTCCTTCTGGCACTTTCCAGCTGAAGTATATGGAGTTAAAACTGGCAGCTCTGGAGTAGCTGTGGCCAGGGGTGTCTCAGGTGACTTCATGGGAGGCGTGGCTTCAGGGGTGTGAGCAACCTCCGATGGGTCTTCAGCTGCAGTAGGTGTGGTGAGTGCAGGTGGTAGTAAGGGGTACAATGGTACATAAGGTAGAGGGATTTCCTCAGACTCCTCAGACAGAACGGGCTTCTTGAGCTCTGGTCGGCATTTTGAAGGAGTCATCATTCGGGTCATCATGATTTTACAGTTCTCTTCTAGACAGACTTTTAACCAAGGTGGCAGTAAAAAGACTATATATTGCTGACAGTCAATGTAAGAAAATTTGTCAGGGTGGCCTGGGTCTCCCACAATGACCAAACACTTCGCTAACTAGTTCTTTGTCTAGTGGCCTCTTGGAGGACCAGCCCACCTCGAACAAAGGCCAATCTATTTCACAGACCATATGAAGTTTTCTGGGAGTCAACTTAATACCCATAATCCCCTAAATATCCCTTTTTGAGATTCTTCTAGGCATGTTGCGTGTACTATGTTATTAACTCTTCCCAACATCTTTGTATCATCTCTATGTACAGGTAAGGATCCTGAGGGACAGAGAGGCAAAGTCAG
>NW_007155647.1:0-762 GCF_000164805.1 Carlito syrichta | reverse complement strand
AAGAGGGTTTAACACGTGGGGGAAGTAATAAAACTATAAACCGAGGTGAAAGGAGAGAATAACCAGATCTCACAGGAAACAAAATCTGGTAGTAAATGTGTGTAAAAAATGCTCCTTTCTCTGCCTAACTTCTCTGTCCCTAAAAGACAGATCTGCACTTAAACAGTTTGCAAACACATCAGTTCACAATGTGACAATGAACTTAAAATGTGACTAATAATGTTTTATTTTAATAATGATCGCAGTCTTACGTTAAAAGTATCTCCCTTCCTCAAAAAAAAAAATTGTAATTACAAGCTGCAAAAGGTTTATGTGATACGTGCCCCCCAACTTTGTGACAGTTACTTGAAAAACCCTCCTAGGCTCCTGAACTCCATGCAACTTTAGCAGTCTCCCCTGTGCCACTTTTTTTTTTTCTGAGTTGGAGACTCACTCTGTCGCCCAGACTGGAGTGCAGTGGCCGCTCCCAGTCACCGCAGCCTCGACCTGCTGGGCTCCAGCGATCCTCCCGCCTCAGCCTTCCAAGTAGCTGGAACCACAGGCGCGTGCTACCACGCCCGGCTCCTTTTGATTTATTGTAGAGCTGAGGTCTCGCCATATTGCCCAGGCGGGTCTCGAACCCGCGGGCTCAGGCATTCCACTCACCTCAGCCTCCCAAAGGCGCGGGGATTACAGGCTGAGCCACCGAGTCCCCTGTGCCACTTTTAATCCAACTCCGACCTCCAGTGAGAAGCTGTGTGTCCCACGCCTCTCTTCCGCGGG
>NW_007155646.1:0-4204 GCF_000164805.1 Carlito syrichta | reverse complement strand
CTATCAGTAAGAGTTAGTTTATTTTGAAACCAGGAAAGGCCAAATGCCTCTAAAAGGACCTAGAGTACCAACTGTTACTGTGACAATTTTTTTTTTTAGTTGGGGTCTCACTTTGTTACCCAGGCTGGAGTGCAGTAGCATGCTCAAGGCTCACCACAGCCTCAATTTTCTGGGCTTCAGCCTCCCTAGTATCTGGGACTGCAGGTGCACACCAGTATACTCTGCTAATTTTTTTTTTTTTTTTTTTGCAGAGACAAGACCTCGATGAGTTATTCAGGCTGGTCTTGAATTCTTGGGCTCAAGCAATGCTCCCTGCCTCAGCCTCCTAAAGTGCTGTGATAGCAGGCTGAAGCCACCATGTCTAATCTTACAGTGATTATTTAAAACAACAATAGTAACAACAAAACAGAAAAGCTCATTGTTGGTGGAAAGTGGTTACCGTATTATACAAGGCAGATATAAAATTTTTTGTTGTTGTTGGTAGAAAGTTTAAGGGAATAGTATTGTTCTATAGCAGTAGGTCCCAGTGCTGGCTGCACATTAGAAATCCCTGCGTAACTTTGAAAAAAATTTGATGCCAAGATTTGGTCATAATAAAAGGTTTGATCACAAAATCTCTAAGTTTAAGATTTCAACTTGTTTTATGTTTCTCAGGTGGTTCTAATCTGTAAGTAGAGTTAAAAGCCACTGATTTGGGATCTGAAGGACTTTACATCTTTCTGTTTTCCTTCATAATGTTTCCCACAATCTGTCAAATTATTGAATCTTGATGAGTTTAGCGTTTTTTTGTTTAGTTTTTTTCCTTCACAAGTACTTGGGGCATGCACCTGTTTTATAAGTGAAGAAATGTATGTTTAAGTTGTATGCCAACCTCTGGATAGACTTGAGACCTGAGGAAAGTTGAGGTGACTGACAATGAAAAGTTCCTAGGAGGCATGTTTATATGCTGAGAGGAAAATACTAAAAAAAGTAGGACGGTGTAGCAAGGTCCTTGAGGAATAAATGCTCTAAACTACTGGAATTACAGTCACACTTTTTCACATCACCCACAGTTAAGAATCGTTAAGATTTACTTCCAGCTTTTAAATGAAAAATGTCATTTTGGGGGGTAAAACTGATGTATACTAACTATAAAGAAGGCATATAACACACATATTGAGCTTTAAAAATCACCTCAAATTCAACCACCCAGAGACATCATTAATATTAGGGTTGAATTACTGCCAAGATATCTTCTATGTTTATATGCATACAGAAGGATAGATGACTAGTTAGAAGGAAGAAGTGATGGAATGAAGCATAATACTTCTTTAGCACAAGAAATCAATTCCTAAGAGATGTTTCTAAAGTTAAGCAGATTCTAAAATAGCAGTAACTGGTTGGAAGTATTATTACATACTTGTTTCAGGTTTAGCTTGGATATATTTATCCATGCTTTGGTGACATTAGCAGTTTCATTTCTCATTTTTCTACTTTCACAACCTGATATTTATTCATTATACTATTTTTAAGTTTTCCATGTTTATGGCATTCACAATTTTTAACCCCATTTTTATAATTTTATTATTGATCAATATCCACTACTAGTCCTTTTATAGTGTCCTCATTTCTGGAGTCTTTGAAACAATTGGTATAATTTCAGTCTTATGGCATTGAATAATGTTTCAGTAGATAAGTCTCATGCAACCCAAACACTTTTCCTTGTCCCCCAGTAGGTGATTTGGTTTTTATGTATTAGTTGCTGAATACTTCTTTTTAAAAAATTATTCAGGCCAGGCTCAGTGGCTTAGTCTGTAATCCCAGCACTTGGGAGGCTGAGGCGAGTGGATTGCCTGAGTCTGCGGGTTTGAGACCAGCCCGGGCAACTTGGCGAGACCTCATCCCTACAATTAAAAAAAAAAAAAAGTTAGCCGGTAGTGCACACCTGTAGTTCCAGCTACTTGGAAGGCTGAGATGGAAGGATCGCTAGAGCCCAGCAGGTCGACACTGGGGTGGCCGTGAGTGTGCCACTGCATTCCAGTCTGGGCAATGGAGCAAGACTCCAACTCAAAAAAAAAAAAAGTTATCCAAACACAATAGCTTAAGCAGGATTAGAAATGGGAATAGCCTGTGCCATGTGTGTATATGTTGAATCATCCTTCAGGGGTTATATCTTTCCTTCAGGATCCTTGTTGATGGAGCAACCACTACATGGACCATCTCTGGTTTCGAGATAGAGGGAAAAGAGGGCTAAGTATTATAATGTTGACTCTAAACACTTCTAATTGGAAGACACATATCACTTCTGTTCATGTTTTGTTCAGCAAAGCAAGTTGGGGGGCTGGCTCACATCAGTGGATGGTGAATTGTATTTTATATTCCTCTACCAAGAGGAATACAGGATACATAGAAACAATAATATATTCCATCAGAATGGCGAATTTAGAACACATTTAGATTACTTGGACAGGGATTTAAAAACTGCTAGTGTTAACTATCATGAAAAGGGAGCTATGTGGGGTAGCCTATTTCTTCTGTCATTTATTCAGTATGCTAGTTTGATGCCTTCAAAAGCTCTAATTATAGAGTATTTCAAATTTATTGTACATACAAATCAGTAGTGAATCTGTACATCTGGACTGAAGCCTAAGATCTTGCATTGTCAACAAGCTCTTAGGTGATGCCAGGGCTGCTGATCCCTGGAACACACTTTTAAATAGCAAGAATCTATAGCACTTTAATATTATGGAACTTTTTACTTAGAAGAGGCCCACCAAAAAATGCCCTTGGGTACATATTAAGGGCTAGGTGGAGGAAAAGGGGCACTGAAAGGGATTATTAATAGGTAGGAGACCAAGAGGAATGTGAGATGTTTTTAAATAAGGACAAAGAGGAACATTCAGAAGGAATTACTTGGATGTTTCATAGGGATCAAATAAGCTAAAATGTGAAAAATCCAAGTTTGCTACCTCTTTTTTTTGTTTGTTTTTTTTCAGAGCAGATATAGTGAATGACAGAAGAGGGAAGATATTAAAGATAGTTAAAGTAGATTTTTACACCCCAAAGTTCAAACTATGAAAAGAAGCAGAAGATAAGGTAGTAACTAGAGGAGAATGGTTACAGAGTTGAGGGAAATTTGGAGGTTTTGTTTTGTTTTTGTTTTGATTATGGATACAATCAATAGTGAATGGAAGCCTGAAAATATAGATATTTTTCTCTAGGAACTCAATATATAAGGAATCAGTTAATTAGGAAAACTACATTCAGCATATCTTTTTTTAGTTTAAAAGATGATTTTAAAGTGTTTGATGTTTTAAAATCTATGTAACTGTCTTTGAAAATACTAACTCCCAGGTCAATGGTTTTGATTCATCAAACTTTTAATCAGTAGCCATTATCAAAATTATGATATTCAGTTATCATAGGAGTCTTATAGTACTTTACAACCGGATCTCATTGTATTTTCATTGTTGATTTCAAGACTTGCTTTCTTCACTCCAGTGTGCCTTTCCATTCTGTTATCAAAATGGTCTTTTTTTAATTTATTTTTATTTTTTTAATTGATATTTTTTATTTGGATATTGTGGGGGTACAGTTAAGAGTTAGGTATACAAATATGCTTCATTCAGGTCCCCTTGTTGATAACTGGAGTCTCCCCCATCTCTAGACAGATGTTTACTACCATTAGTCCCATCCCCCCCTCATAGTTTCCCAACACTGTCAGTCATTTTCTTATAGTAGTGCATTGGATGATTAAGGTCCACTATATGAGTAAGAATATGTGGTACTCAGATCTTTGTTTCTGTGAGAGGTCACTTAGTATTATAGACTCTAGCTCCATCCAGGTTGCTGCAAAATTCATGATTTTGTTCTTTTTTATGGCTGCATAGTATTCCATTGTGTATATATACCACATTTTTAAAATCCAGTCCTATTTTGATTGACAGGGTGGTCAGTTCCAGGTTCTAGCTATTGTGAACAATGCTTCAATGAACATTTGTGTGCAGGTATCTTTTTTGTAGAGTGATTTGAGTTCTTCAGGGTGTATTCCCAGTAGGGGGATTGCAGGGTCATATGGGAGGTTGATGTTTAGAGCTTTTAGGAATCGCCACACTGCTTTCCACAGAGGTTGCACTAGTTTACAGTCCCACCAACAGTGTAGAAGTGTTCCCTTTTCGCCACACCCTCTCCAGCAGCTGTTATTTTTTGAGTTGTTGATAATGGA
>NW_007155645.1:0-4643 GCF_000164805.1 Carlito syrichta | reverse complement strand
CTATCAGTAAGAGTTAGTTTATTTTGAAACCAGGAAAGGCCAAATGCCTCTAAAAGGACCTAGAGTACCAACTGTTACTGTGACAATTTTTTTTTTTAGTTGGGGTCTCACTTTGTTACCCAGGCTGGAGTGCAGTAGCATGCTCAAGGCTCACCACAGCCTCAATTTTCTGGGCTTCAGCCTCCCTAGTATCTGGGACTGCAGGTGCACACCAGTATACTCTGCTAATTTTTTTTTTTTTTTTTTTGCAGAGACAAGACCTCGATGAGTTATTCAGGCTGGTCTTGAATTCTTGGGCTCAAGCAATGCTCCCTGCCTCAGCCTCCTAAAGTGCTGTGATAGCAGGCTGAAGCCACCATGTCTAATCTTACAGTGATTATTTAAAACAACAATAGTAACAACAAAACAGAAAAGCTCATTGTTGGTGGAAAGTGGTTACCGTATTATACAAGGCAGATATAAAATTTTTTGTTGTTGTTGGTAGAAAGTTTAAGGGAATAGTATTGTTCTATAGCAGTAGGTCCCAGTGCTGGCTGCACATTAAAAATCCCTGCGTAACTTTGAAAAAAATTTGATGCCAAGATTTGGTCATAATAAAAGGTTTGATCACAAAATCTCTAAGTTTAAGATTTCAACTTGTTTTATGTTTCTCAGGTGGTTCTAATCTGTAAGTAGAGTTAAAAGCCACTGATTTGGGATCTGAAGGACTTTACATCTTTCTGTTTTCCTTCATAATGTTTCCCACAATCTGTCAAATTATTGAATCTTGATGAGTTTAGCGTTTTTTTGTTTAGTTTTTTTCCTTCACAAGTACTTGGGGCATGCACCTGTTTTATAAGTGAAGAAATGTATGTTTAAGTTGTATGCCAACCTCTGGATAGACTTGAGACCTGAGGAAAGTTGAGGTGACTGACAATGAAAAGTTCCTAGGAGGCATGTTTATATGCTGAGAGGAAAATACTAAAAAAAGTAGGACGGTGTAGCAAGGTCCTTGAGGAATAAATGCTCTAAACTACTGGAATTACAGTCACACTTTTTCACATCACCCACAGTTAAGAATCGTTAAGATTTACTTCCAGCTTTTAAATGAAAAATGTCATTTTGGGGGGTAAAACTGATGTATACTAACTATAAAGAAGGCATATAACACACATATTGAGCTTTAAAAATCACCTCAAATTCAACCACCCAGAGACATCATTAATATTAGGGTTGAATTACTGCCAAGATATCTTCTATGTTTATATGCATACAGAAGGATAGATGACTAGTTAGAAGGAAGAAGTGATGGAATGAAGCATAATACTTCTTTAGCACAAGAAATCAATTCCTAAGAGATGTTTCTAAAGTTAAGCAGATTCTAAAATAGCAGTAACTGGTTGGAAGTATTATTACATACTTGTTTCAGGTTTAGCTTGGATATATTTAGCCATGCTTTGGTGACATTAGCAGTTTCATTTCTCATTTTTCTACTTTCACAACCTGATATTTATTCATTATACTATTTTTAAGTTTTCCATGTTTATGGCATTCACAATTTTTAACCCCATTTTTATAATTTTATTATTGATCAATATCCACTACTAGTCCTTTTATAGTGTCCTCATTTCTGGAGTCTTTGAAACAATTGGTATAATTTCAGTCTTATGGCATTGAATAATGTTTCAGTAGATAAGTCTCATGCAACCCAAACACTTTTCCTTGTCCCCCAGTAGGTGATTTGGTTTTTATGTATTAGTTGCTGAATACTTCTTTTTAAAAAATTATTCAGGCCAGGCTCAGTGGCTTAGTCTGTAATCCCAGCACTTGGGAGGCTGAGGCGAGTGGATTGCCTGAGTCTGCGGGTTTGAGACCAGCCCGGGCAACTTGGCGAGACCTCATCCCTACAATTAAAAAAAAAAAAAAGTTAGCCGGTAGTGCACACCTGTAGTTCCAGCTACTTGGAAGGCTGAGATGGAAGGATCGCTAGAGCCCAGCAGGTCGACACTGGGGTGGCCGTGAGTGTGCCACTGCATTCCAGTCTGGGCAATGGAGCAAGACTCCAACTCAAAAAAAAAAAAAGTTATCCAAACACAATAGCTTAAGCAGGATTAGAAATGGGAATAGCCTGTGCCATGTGTGTATATGTTGAATCATCCTTCAGGGGTTATATCTTTCCTTCAGGATCCTTGTTGATGGAGCAACCACTACATGGACCATCTCTGGTTTCGAGATAGAGGGAAAAGAGGGCTAAGTATTATAATGTTGACTCTAAACACTTCTAATTGGAAGACACATATCACTTCTGTTCATGTTTTGTTCAGCAAAGCAAGTTGGGGGGCTGGCTCACATCAGTGGACGGTGAATTGTATTTTATATTCCTCTACCAAGAGGAATACAGGATACATAGAAACAATAATATATTCCATCAGAATGGCGAATTTAGAACACATTTAGATTACTTGGACAGGGATTTAAAAACTGCTAGTGTTAACTATCATGAAAAGGGAGCTATGTGGGGTAGCCTATTTCTTCTGTCATTTATTCAGTATGCTAGTTTGATGCCTTCAAAAGCTCTAATTATAGAGTATTTCAAATTTATTGTACATACAAATCAGTAGTGAATCTGTACATCTGGACTGAAGCCTAAGATCTTGCATTGTCAACAAGCTCTTAGGTGATGCCAGGGCTGCTGATCCCTGGAACACACTTTTAAATAGCAAGAATCTATAGCACTTTAATATTATGGAACTTTTTACTTAGAAGAGACCCACCAAAAAATGCCCTTGGGTACATATTAAGGGCTAGGTGGAGGAAAAGGGGCACTGAAAGGGATTATTAATAGGTAGGAGACCAAGAGGAATGTGAGATGTTTTTAAATAAGGACAAAGAGGAACATTCAGAAGGAATTACTTGGATGTTTCATAGGGATCAAATAAGCTAAAATGTGAAAAATCCAAGTTTGCTACCTCTTTTTTTTGTTTGTTTTTTTTCAGAGCAGATATAGTGAATGACAGAAGAGGGAAGATATTAAAGATAGTTAAAGTAGATTTTTACACCCCAAAGTTCAAACTATGAAAAGAAGCAGAAGATAAGGTAGTAACTAGAGGAGAATGGTTACAGAGTTGAGGGAAATTTGGAGGTTTTGTTTTGTTTTTGTTTTGATTATGGATACAATCAATAGTGAATGGAAGCCTGAAAATATAGATATTTTTCTCTAGGAACTCAATATATAAGGAATCAGTTAATTAGGAAAACTACATTCAGCATATCTTTTTTTAGTTTAAAAGATGATTTTAAAGTGTTTGATGTTTTAAAATCTATGTAACTGTCTTTGAAAATACTAACTCCCAGGTCAATGGTTTTGATTCATCAAACTTTTAATCAGTAGCCATTATCAAAATTATGATATTCAGTTATCATAGGAGTCTTATAGTACTTTACAACCGGATCTCATTGTATTTTCATTGTTGATTTCAAGACTTGCTTTCTTCACTCCAGTGTGCCTTTCCATTCTGTTATCAAAATGGTCTTTTTTTAATTTATTTTTATTTTTTTAATTGATATTTTTTATTTTGATATTGTGGGGTACAGTTAAGGGTTAGGTATACAAATATGCTTCATTCAGGTCCCCTTGTTGATAACTGATGTCTCCCCATCTCTAGACAGATGTTTACTACCATTAGTCCCATCCCCCCCTCATAGTTTCCCAACACTGTCAGTCATTTTCTTATAGTAGTGCATTGGATGATAAAGGTCCACTATATGAGTAAGAATATGTGGTACTCAGATCTTTGTTTCTGTGAGAGGTCACTTAGTATTATAGACTCTAGCTCCATCCAGGTTGCTGCAAAATTCATGATTTTGTTCTTTTTTATGGCTGCATAGTATTCCATTGTGTATATATACCACATTTTTTAAATCCAGTCCTATTTTGATTGACAGGGTGGTCAGTTCCAGGTTCTAGCTATTGTGAACAATGCTTCAATGAACATTTGTGTGCAGGTATCTTTTTTATAGAGTGATTTGAGTTCTTCAGGGTGTATTCCCAGTAGGGGGATTGCAGGGTCATATGGGAGGTTGATGTTTAGAGCTTTTAGGAATCGCCACTCTACTTTCCACAGAGGTTGCACTAGTTTACACTCCCACCAACAGTGTAGAAGTGTTCCCTTTTCGCCACACCCTCTCCAGCAGCTGTTATTTTTTGAGTTGTTGATAATTGCCATTCTGACTGGAGTTAGGTGGTATCTCAGTGTGGTTTTGATTTGCATCTCCCTGATGATTAATGAGGTTGAGCATTTCTTCATGTGTCTGTTGGCTGCTCGGACGTCTTCCTTTGTGAAGTGTCTGTTCATATCTTTTTCCCACTTTATAATGGGGTTATTTGTTTTTTTCTTTTCAGCACATTTGAGTTCCTTATAGATCCAGGATGTTAAGCCTTTGTCAGACCTGGAGTTGGCAAATACGTTTTCCCAGTCTGTAGGCTGTCTTCCTGCTCTCTTGATGGTTTCTTTGGCTTTGCAGAAGCTTGTCAGTTTAATGAGGTTCCACTTGTCTATCTATCCCTTATGGCCTGTGGGTTTAGAATTTTGTTCAGGAATTGGATGCCAGTTCCAATTTCCATGAGGGTATGTCCTTCATTTTCTAAGGCTCTTATGGTTGAG
>NW_007155644.1:0-5001 GCF_000164805.1 Carlito syrichta | reverse complement strand
CTATCAGTAAGAGTTAGTTTATTTTGAAACCAGGAAAGGCCAAATGCCTCTAAAAGGACCTAGAGTACCAACTGTTACTGTGACAATTTTTTTTTTTAGTTGGGGTCTCACTTTGTTACCCAGGCTGGAGTGCAGTAGCATGCTCAAGGCTCACCACAGCCTCAATTTTCTGGGCTTCAGCCTCCCTAGTATCTGGGACTGCAGGTGCACACCAGTATACTCTGCTAATTTTTTTTTTTTTTTTTTTGCAGAGACAAGACCTCGATGAGTTATTCAGGCTGGTCTTGAATTCTTGGGCTCAAGCAATGCTCCCTGCCTCAGCCTCCTAAAGTGCTGTGATAGCAGGCTGAAGCCACCATGTCTAATCTTACAGTGATTATTTAAAACAACAATAGTAACAACAAAACAGAAAAGCTCATTGTTGGTGGAAAGTGGTTACCGTATTATACAAGGCAGATATAAAATTTTTTGTTGTTGTTGGTAGAAAGTTTAAGGGAATAGTATTGTTCTATAGCAGTAGGTCCCAGTGCTGGCTGCACATTAGAAATCCCTGCGTAACTTTGAAAAAAATTTGATGCCAAGATTTGGTCATAATAAAAGGTTTGATCACAAAATCTCTAAGTTTAAGATTTCAACTTGTTTTATGTTTCTCAGGTGGTTCTAATCTGTAAGTAGAGTTAAAAGCCACTGATTTGGGATCTGAAGGACTTTACATCTTTCTGTTTTCCTTCATAATGTTTCCCACAATCTGTCAAATTATTGAATCTTGATGAGTTTAGCGTTTTTTTGTTTAGTTTTTTTCCTTCACAAGTACTTGGGGCATGCACCTGTTTTATAAGTGAAGAAATGTATGTTTAAGTTGTATGCCAACCTCTGGATAGACTTGAGACCTGAGGAAAGTTGAGGTGACTGACAATGAAAAGTTCCTAGGAGGCATGTTTATATGCTGAGAGGAAAATACTAAAAAAAGTAGGACGGTGTAGCAAGGTCCTTGAGGAATAAATGCTCTAAACTACTGGAATTACAGTCACACTTTTTCACATCACCCACAGTTAAGAATCGTTAAGATTTACTTCCAGCTTTTAAATGAAAAATGTCATTTTGGGGGGTAAAACTGATGTATACTAACTATAAAGAAGGCATATAACACACATATTGAGCTTTAAAAATCACCTCAAATTCAACCACCCAGAGACATCATTAATATTAGGGTTGAATTACTGCCAAGATATCTTCTATGTTTATATGCATACAGAAGGATAGATGACTAGTTAGAAGGAAGAAGTGATGGAATGAAGCATAATACTTCTTTAGCACAAGAAATCAATTCCTAAGAGATGTTTCTAAAGTTAAGCAGATTCTAAAATAGCAGTAACTGGTTGGAAGTATTATTACATACTTGTTTCAGGTTTAGCTTGGATATATTTAGCCATGCTTTGGTGACATTAGCAGTTTCATTTCTCATTTTTCTACTTTCACAACCTGATATTTATTCATTATACTATTTTTAAGTTTTCCATGTTTATGGCATTCACAATTTTTAACCCCATTTTTATAATTTTATTATTGATCAATATCCACTACTAGTCCTTTTATAGTGTCCTCATTTCTGGAGTCTTTGAAACAATTGGTATAATTTCAGTCTTATGGCATTGAATAATGTTTCAGTAGATAAGTCTCATGCAACCCAAACACTTTTCCTTGTCCCCCAGTAGGTGATTTGGTTTTTATGTATTAGTTGCTGAATACTTCTTTTTAAAAAATTATTCAGGCCAGGCTCAGTGGCTTAGTCTGTAATCCCAGCACTTGGGAGGCTGAGGCGAGTGGATTGCCTGAGTCTGCGGGTTTGAGACCAGCCCGGGCAACTTGGCGAGACCTCATCCCTACAATTAAAAAAAAAAAAAAGTTAGCCGGTAGTGCACACCTGTAGTTCCAGCTACTTGGAAGGCTGAGATGGAAGGATCGCTAGAGCCCAGCAGGTCGACACTGGGGTGGCCGTGAGTGTGCCACTGCATTCCAGTCTGGGCAATGGAGCAAGACTCCAACTCAAAAAAAAAAAAAGTTATCCAAACACAATAGCTTAAGCAGGATTAGAAATGGGAATAGCCTGTGCCATGTGTGTATATGTTGAATCATCCTTCAGGGGTTATATCTTTCCTTCAGGATCCTTGTTGATGGAGCAACCACTACATGGACCATCTCTGGTTTCGAGATAGAGGGAAAAGAGGGCTAAGTATTATAATGTTGACTCTAAACACTTCTAATTGGAAGACACATATCACTTCTGTTCATGTTTTGTTCAGCAAAGCAAGTTGGGGGGCTGGCTCACATCAGTGGATGGTGAATTGTATTTTATATTCCTCTACCAAGAGGAATACAGGATACATAGAAACAATAATATATTCCATCAGAATGGCGAATTTAGAACACATTTAGATTACTTGGACAGGGATTTAAAAACTGCTAGTGTTAACTATCATGAAAAGGGAGCTATGTGGGGTAGCCTATTTCTTCTGTCATTTATTCAGTATGCTAGTTTGATGCCTTCAAAAGCTCTAATTATAGAGTATTTCAAATTTATTGTACATACAAATCAGTAGTGAATCTGTACATCTGGACTGAAGCCTAAGATCTTGCATTGTCAACAAGCTCTTAGGTGATGCCAGGGCTGCTGATCCCTGGAACACACTTTTAAATAGCAAGAATCTATAGCACTTTAATATTATGGAACTTTTTACTTAGAAGAGGCCCACCAAAAAATGCCCTTGGGTACATATTAAGGGCTAGGTGGAGGAAAAGGGGCACTGAAAGGGATTATTAATAGGTAGGAGACCAAGAGGAATGTGAGATGTTTTTAAATAAGGACAAAGAGGAACATTCAGAAGGAATTACTTGGATGTTTCATAGGGATCAAATAAGCTAAAATGTGAAAAATCCAAGTTTGCTACCTCTTTTTTTTGTTTGTTTTTTTTCAGAGCAGATATAGTGAATGACAGAAGAGGGAAGATATTAAAGATAGTTAAAGTAGATTTTTACACCCCAAAGTTCAAACTATGAAAAGAAGCAGAAGATAAGGTAGTAACTAGAGGAGAATGGTTACAGAGTTGAGGGAAATTTGGAGGTTTTGTTTTGTTTTTGTTTTGATTATGGATACAATCAATAGTGAATGGAAGCCTGAAAATATAGATATTTTTCTCTAGGAACTCAATATATAAGGAATCAGTTAATTAGGAAAACTACATTCAGCATATCTTTTTTTAGTTTAAAAGATGATTTTAAAGTGTTTGATGTTTTAAAATCTATGTAACTGTCTTTGAAAATACTAACTCCCAGGTCAATGGTTTTGATTCATCAAACTTTTAATCAGTAGCCATTATCAAAATTATGATATTCAGTTATCATAGGAGTCTTATAGTACTTTACAACCGGATCTCATTGTATTTTCATTGTTGATTTCAAGACTTGCTTTCTTCACTCCAGTGTGCCTTTCCATTCTGTTATCAAAATGGTCTTTTTTTAATTTATTTTTATTTTTTTAATTGATATTTTTTATTTTGATATTGTGGGGTACAGTTAAGGGTTAGGTATACAAATATGCTTCATTCAGGTCCCCTTGTTGATAACTGATGTCTCCCCATCTCTAGACAGATGTTTACTACCATTAGTCCCATCCCCCCCTCATAGTTTCCCAACACTGTCAGTCATTTTCTTATAGTAGTGCATTGGATGATTAAGGTCCACTATATGAGTAAGAATATGTGGTACTCAGATCTTTGTTTCTGTGAGAGGTCACTTAGTATTATAGACTCTAGCTCCATCCAGGTTGCTGCAAAATTCATGATTTTGTTCTTTTTTATGGCTGCATAGTATTCCATCGTGTATATATACCACATTTTTTTAATCCAGTCCTATTTTGATTGACAGGGTGGTTGGTTCCAGGTTCTAGCTATTGTGAACAATGCTTCAATGAACATTTGTGTGCAGGTATCTTTTTTGTAGAGTGATTGAGTCTCAGGGTGTATCCCAGTAGGGGGATTGCAGGGTCATATGGGAGGTTGATGTTTAGAGCTTTTAGGAATCGCCACACTGCTTTCCACAGAGGTTGCACTAGTTTACAGTCCCACCAACAGTGTAGAAGTGTTCCCTTTTCGCCACACCCTCTCCAGCAGCTGTTATTTTTTGAGTTGTTGATAATTGCCATTCTGACTGGAGTTAGGTGGTATCTCAGTGTGGTTGTGATTTGCATCTCCCTGATGATTAATGAGGTTGAGCATTTCTTCATGTGTCTGTTGGCTGCTCGGACGTCTTCCTTTGTGAAGTGTCTGTTCATATCTTTTTCCCACTTTATAATGGGGTTATTTGTTTTTTTCTTTTCAGCACATTTGAGTTCCTTATAGATCCAGGATGTTAAGCCTTTGTCAGACCTGGAGTTGGCAAATACGTTTTCCCAGTCTGTAGGCTGTCTTCCTGCTCTCTTGATGGTTTCTTTGGCTTTGCAGAAGCTTGTCAGTTTAATGAGGTTCCACTTGTCTATCTATCCCTTATGGCCTGTGGGTTTAGAATTTTGTTCAGGAATTGGATGCCAGTTCCAATTTCCATGAGGGTATGTCCTTCATTTTCTAAGGCTCTTATGGTTTGAGGTTTTATATTTAGGTCCCTGATCCATTTCGAGTTAATGTTTGTGTATGGGGATAGATAGGGGTCCTGTTTCAATCTTCTGCATGTGGTCAGCCAGTTTTTCCAGCACCATTTACTGAATAGGTTCTCCTCTCCTCAGTGGTAGGTGGTGGAGGCTTTGTCGAAGATGAGTTGGTTGAGAAACTGAGGTCTTGCCTCTGGAATCTCAATTCTATTCCATTGGTCTATATGCCTGTTCCTATACCAATACCAAGCTGTTTTGATGATTGTAGCTTTATAGTAAAGTTTGAACTCTGGTAATGTGATACCACCTGCTTTTTTTTTTTTTTCTGAGAATTTTTGGGCTATTCTTGGTTGTTTGTG
>NW_007155643.1:0-842 GCF_000164805.1 Carlito syrichta | reverse complement strand
TTTATAATGGGTTGTTGTTTTTTCTTTCAGCACATTTGAGTTCCTGTAGATCAGGATGTAAGCCTTTGTCAGACCTGGAGTTGGCAAATACGTTTTCCAGTCTGTGGGCTGTCTTCCTGCTCTCTTGATGGTTTCTTTGGCTTTGCAGAAGCTTGTCAGTTTAATGAGGTTCCACTTGTCTATCTATCCCTTATGGCCTGTGGGTTTCGAGTTTTGTTCAGGAATTGGATGCCAGTTCCAATTTCCATGAGGGTATGTCCTTCATTTTCTAAGGCTCTTATGGTTTGAGGTTTTATATTTAGGTCCCTGATCCATTTCGAGTTAATGTTTGTGTATGGGGATAGATAGGGGTCCTGTTTCAATCTTCTGCATGTGGTCAGCCAGTTTTTCCAACACCATTTACTGAATAGGTTCTACTCTCCTCAGTGGTAGGTGGTGGAGGCTTTGTCGAAGATGAGTTGGTTGAGAAATTGAGGTCTTGCCTCTGGAATCTCAATTCTATTCCATTGGTCTGTATGCCTGTTCCTATACCAATACCAAGCTGTTTTGATGATTGTAGCTTTATAGTAAAGTTTGAACTCTGGTAATGTGATACCACCTGCTTTTTTTTTGCTGAGAATTTTTTGGCTATTCTTGGTAGTTTTTGTTTCCATAGGAATTTCATAAGTCCTAAAAGACTTTCAAGCAAAGAATTACAAAGCAGTATCAGATCTTTAAAAAGACCATTGTAATTCTTTGCTTGAAAGTCTTTCAGGACTTATGAGTCTGGTAATAGTAAGCTAGATAATTCAGACTGTCCTACTGAGAACAATTTTAAAAGCTGGACAAAAACAAAACCAATT
>NW_007155642.1:0-507 GCF_000164805.1 Carlito syrichta | reverse complement strand
ATGTGGGAAACTCGACTGCATAATTTGTGGTAGTGGGGGACTGCGTTCGCGCTCTCCCCTGGCTTGTGTTGTTTAAGGATAGATCTTATGTTAAGACTTGGCAACTCACCCTATAATCTTATGCAGTTTGGAAGTGGGTTACCTGAACCTACAGATTTGAAGTCCACGTGTGCAGTTTGGGACTTCCCCAAATGTGGGAAACTCGACTGCATAATTTGTGGTAGTGGGGGACTGCGTTCGCGCTCCCCCCTGACCTTGGCTGTCATAATGTGAGATCTCATGTAGTGTACTGAATGGTGTCGCTACAACTGATTACTCATTTTGCAATGCTTTTCCTAAGTTCTACTTAGAAAGCTCCAAGGGGGATGTGTTAGGAGGAGCAAAAATTTTGCTTGCATTTGGCAGTAATTAAGTTTTTTCTTTAAAAGATGTTTTTGTTTACATGACTATGAGCCAATGTGTTATGTAGATTGTGTTTTTTGCACAGACTTTGTAGAAAAACTTCTT
>NW_007155641.1:0-340 GCF_000164805.1 Carlito syrichta | reverse complement strand
CACTCATTATGGGGAGGAAGAGAAATTGTGGTATCCATTACAATGGATGGCTAGTCATAATGCACACATTATGGAGGAGGTCCTTTTACTAGGACACCTACACTGAAGAGAGCTAGTCCCTGAGGCACCCATCACATAGGATGGCTAATCAATAGGTCATCAATCACAGAAGACGCCCAGTCACTAGGGAACCCATGATGGAGAAGGCACAGTCACTATGACATTCATTACAGAGGAGGGTTAATCACTAGGACACCCACCATATATGAATACAGTCACTGAGGCATGAATCAAAGAGGTGATCTAGTCACTAGGGCACATTATGGAGAAGGTCCAGTCA
>NW_007155640.1:0-820 GCF_000164805.1 Carlito syrichta | reverse complement strand
TATCAAAAGTAGGGCAAGTCACTATGTCATCATCAGAAAGGAGGGCCTGTCACTAAAGCATTGTAACGGAGGAGAGATTGTCACTGGAAACACACTCCAGAAGATCGCTTGTCACTGTGGCATCAATTACAAAAGAGAGCCAGTTACTGGAACTCTCACTTCAGAGGAGGGCCAGTCACTGGGGCACCGATCACACATGACAATAAATCTTGCAGATTTTAATCACAAAGGAGGGCTAGTCTCACCCATTATTGAGGAACTCCAGTAAGTGGGACGTTCGACATATTGTAGGGCATGTCGCTGCAGCAACCATGGTGGATGAGTGATAGTTATTGAGGTACCAAACACAGAGGAAGTTCAGTAATGGGGGAACATACAATAGAGAAGAGCCAGTCATTGGAGCCACAATTTGGAGCAGGACTAGTCCCTTGGGCAACCATCAGGGAGGAGAGTCAGTCACTGCAAAATACATGACAGAGGAGAGCCAGTCACTGGGTCAATCTTAACAAAGGAGAGCAATTCACTAGGGGCACCCAACAGAGTGAGGGGTCAGTCACTGGTGCACCCATAGAAAGGAGGCCAGTCACTTGGATGCACAACACACATGAGGACCAGTTACTGTCACACTAATTACAGAAGACAATCAGTCACTGGATCACCAATCAAAGAGGAAGAGCAGTACAGGATGCACAAAAACAGTGGAGGAACTGTCACTGAATCACCCAACACAAAGGAGGAGCAGTCTCTGAAGCCTCAATTTTAAAGGAGGCCCTATCACTTATGTACTCATCGCAGGGAACCAGTCACTGAGACACCCATC
>NW_007155639.1:0-609 GCF_000164805.1 Carlito syrichta | reverse complement strand
ATCACAGAGAACCAGTCACTGTAGCATCCATCATGGAAGATGGCTAGTTACCAGCACATTCATTATTGGAGGAGGGTCAATAAATCGGACACTGAACAAAAGAAGAGCACTGGCCCAACAATCACAGAGGTTGTCCAGACTGGGGCATGTATCACAGAGGAGGGAGAATCATGGAACACCCATTATAGATTCATTCCAGTCACTTTAGTAACCATCACAGAAGAAGGTCATTCACTGGTACACCCATCACAGAGGAGAAGCAGTCAGTAGGATACATATTATAGAGAATGACTATTCACTGGGGCAACTGTCACAGAAGGCTACTCAATGTTATGCCCATTGCGGAGGAGAGTCAGTCACTGGGGCAGCCAAAACAGAGAGAGACTGTCACTGGGGCACACAACACAGAGAATAGCCAAGTCACTGTGGAACCCTTCAGAGAAGAACACTGGTCAGTGTGGGCCCCATAACAGATGAGAATCAGTGTTTGGGAACCCATTATAGAGTAGGCCTGGTCACTGTGGAATCTATCACATAAGAAAACCAGTCACTGGGGTACCCATTACAGAGGAGGATTGGTCACTGGATACCCATTTTAGAGAAGGTCAC
>NW_007155638.1:0-858 GCF_000164805.1 Carlito syrichta | reverse complement strand
CGAGTCATCATATACAGGAAACTGCACTGTCTATTGCTAAAGCAGAATAAGGAATCTGGTTTACACGTGTCCTCCATCCCAATAAAACTTAAGGGTTTCTGACTAAGGGGCAAACACGAATTTGGGTTTTTGAAGCATAAACTAGGGAAATGACATGCTCATATACAGACAAATGCACTGACTTTTCCTAAGAAAGAGTAAGGAATGTGTGTGACATGTTTTGTAAATCTCCAAAAAAATATACGGCGTCTTCCCAAGATCTAAAAAAGAATCAAGCTTTCAATGCATGTATCTGTGAACAGCAGTACTCATATAGAGGTAACAGCATGGCTGTTGCTAAAAATAAGGAATCTGGCTTATACGAGTCCTCAGTCCTGATAATCTACAGGTCATCTTGTTGACGGCTACAGAAGAATCAGGGATACAAGGCATGAATGTGGGTAATAGCAATCCTCATATACAAGAAATTACATGGCCTCTTGCCAATAAAAGAGAAGAAATCTGTTTACCACTTTTCCTATCTCAAAAAATCTACATGACTTCTTACTAAGGGCTAAACAAGAATCAGGTTTTCGAAACAGGAATCAAGGAAAGAGAGTCCTAACATACAGGACACTACATGACCTCCAAATAAATACGAATAAAAAATCATTGTTTTATGCGCCCTCAATCCAAATAATTCCCAGGTTGTCTGCTATGGGAAAAACAAGAAACAGATCTTTGAGCTCCCCAAATGTTTCTGAGCATTTTTAGCATTCGGATATTATGAATCGGTCATTTCAGGACTCCACCAACATTCTGGTCCTCTTAAAAGTTGTAAGTGGATTGGGCACTCTCAAGTCCGTTATGTTCTTCAGA
>NW_007155637.1:0-559 GCF_000164805.1 Carlito syrichta | reverse complement strand
ATCTGGCTTATACGAGTCCTCAGTCCTGATAATCTACAGGTCATCTTGTTGACGGCTACAGAAGAATCAGGGATACAAGGCATGAATGTGGGTAATAGCAATCCTCATATACAAGAAATTACATGGCCTCTTGCCAATAAAAGAGAAGAAATCTGTTTACCACTTTTCCTATCTCAAAAAATCTACATGACTTCTTACTAAGGGCTAAACAAGAATCAGGTTTTCGAAACAGGAATCAAGGAAAGAGAGTCCTAACATACAGGACACTACATGACCTCCAAATAAATACGAATAAAAAATCATTGTTTTATGCGCCCTCAATCCAAATAATTCCCAGGTTGTCTGCTATGGGAAAAACAAGAAACAGATCTTTGAGCTCCCCAAATGTTTCTGAGCATTTTAGCATTCGGATATTATGAATCGGTCATTTCAGGACTCCACCAACATTCTGGTCCTCTTAAAAGTTGTAAGTGGTATTGGGCACTCCAAGTCCGTTATGTTCTTCAGAACAACTAAGGCCAGATTCCAGGACAAAAAGAATCTTCTTGACATATTGGGA
>NW_007155636.1:0-375 GCF_000164805.1 Carlito syrichta | reverse complement strand
TTGGCTAACCACTTGAATTAACTAGCTGACTTAACCAGCTAGCCAATTGGCTAGACAGCTGACTCGACTACCTGATTTAACTAGTTAGCCAGCTGGCTAGCCAGCTTACTTAACTAGCTGACATCCTTAGCTAGCCACGTGGCTAGCCGGCTGACTTTAATAGGTAGCAACCTATGTATCCTGCTGGCTTGACAGCTGACTTAACAACCTAGCTCCCTAGCTAACCAGCTGACTAGCCAGCTGACTTTACTAGCTAACTACCCAGATAGGCAGCTGACTAGCCAGCTGACGTAACATGCTGACAAACTTGCTAACCAGTTCACTTAACTAGGTGACTTAACAAGTTAGTTTCCTAAATAGCCAGCTGAATTAACC
>NW_007155635.1:0-836 GCF_000164805.1 Carlito syrichta | reverse complement strand
CAGATTAATGCATAGCAGGGATGAAATTAGATGCTATTTTTACCTCTTCAATAAGTCAATGTTAAAATACCTGACATTACCAAGTGTTCGAGAACATGTGGAACATTAGAATATTTTATGTGCTGTCTGTAGAAATATGTATTGGTACCATCACTTTGAAAAACAACTTGTTGTCGGGCACGATGGCTCACACCTGAAATCCCAGCAGAGGCAGAGGTGAGAGGATTGCCTGAGCCAGGGGTATGAGACCAATCTGGGCAACTTGGGGAGACTACGTCTCTACAGTAAATAAAAAAATAAAAAAAATAAAGAAAGAAAAGAAAAATAATTTGTTGTATTAGGAAGCTGCAAGTCACAGATCTCAAAATCCACCAATTCTGTCTCAAGGTATATTCCCAAGATAGCTTCTTGCACATCTACAGCAGGAAACATGCAAAAGAATGTCGGCATCTCTACTGTTAACAGTAATAAAAAACCTGGTGAGAAGGGAGGGTTCAAAGGTTCATAATGAGGAGAGTAGGTGAAAATTACTATGATATGTTAACAAAATAGAATATTGTATGAGACTTCAGATACATAAATTACAACAATACTCAAAAGTCTGGCTGCATCTTAATGACATAATATTCAGAAAAAATATGGTTGAAAAGACTACATAGGGCATGGTTATATTTTATGAAGTTAAACTGCTTTATAAAATAGAATGTTTTATAAAATATATAGATATATTGATTTATATTGACAAGTAAAACTAAATAAGTTATGCAAAAATCAGCATAGAATTGATTAAACTTATAAGGTTTGTTGTGATGAAATAGAGGATTTGAAAAAAGGGA
>NW_007155634.1:0-809 GCF_000164805.1 Carlito syrichta | reverse complement strand
AAAAAATGTGGTTGAAAAGACTACATAGGGCATGGTTATATTTTATGAAGTTAAACTGCTTTATAAAATAGAATGTTTTATAAAATATATAGATATATTGATGTATATTGACAAGTAAAACTAAATAAGTTATGCAAAAATCAGCATAGAATTGTTTAAACTTATAAGGTTTGTTGTGATGAAATAGAGGATTTGAAAAAAGGGACACAAAAAAATCACATCTTTAAAAAATCAGATGAGATGAGCCTTAAATTTGCACCAAAAAGGAATTTCTTAACATCGAATGGCAAAATTACATTTGCCTATCTACTCACAGGCAGAACGACACAGCCTCTGACCTCCCCAAGTTAGGTTGTACCACTAAAAAATAGAGATCATGGAGTAGCAGGCCAGCACATAATGACTACAAAGTGTATTTTTCATGCAAACCTGACTTTTAAAGAGGATAGAAGGGGAGAGATCAGACTTGTATGTACAGTCCTTCACCCAAAGTCTACAACCAGATAATTCTAGACTTAGATTGTTCTCTGTGTTACAGTTTCTCGTCGAGAACTAAATAAGGTAAAGCAGAAAATACCCTTCACAGGATTTCTGTCACAAATAACCACTCCATCTGTAGGGACAACTAAAAGGTGAGGCAAGAAGATGAAATAATTTATGGAAAGTCACATCTTAAAGAAATCAGAGGGATGGGGAAGATGATTTTCTGACTTACATAATCTTTTCAATATTTTGAACTACCCTGTGAAAAGGCAAATATAATCATACTGTTATGTTTAAAAATTGACAATGCTAACTTCTTTGCTATT
>NW_007155633.1:0-920 GCF_000164805.1 Carlito syrichta | reverse complement strand
AATGAAAAAAATGTTTGTCAACTGTGTATCTAACAAAAGTCTAACATTCAAGATACAAGGAACTCTAACATACTGAGAGGAAAAAAACAGAACTATTAAAAAATGAGCAAAAGATATGACTAGACACTTCTCAGAAGAAGACATACAAGCAGCCAACAGCCTCACTAATCATCAAAGGAATGCAAATAAAAACCACACAGATACCACCTGACTTCAATCAGAGTGACCATCATCAATAACTCAAAAAACAACAGGTTCTGGAGAGGATACAGGGAAAAGAGAATGCTTCTACACTGCTGGTGGGAGTGTAAACTAATACAGCTTCTGTGGAAAACAGCATGACATTCCTAAAAGATCTAAAAATTGACCTTTCATATGACTCAGCAATCCCTCTTTTAGAAATATACCCAGAGGAACTAAAATTATTCTATAAAAGATACCTGCACATGCATGTTTATTGCAGCATTATTCACAATAGCAAAAACATGGAACATACCATGTTTTCCATCAAAACTGGACTGGATTTAAAAAAATGTACACGATGGAATATTATGCAGCCATAAAGAAGGAAAAAATTATGGACTTGCAGCAACTTGGATGGATTAAGAATCTAACTGTCGGGCTCAGTGACAGTCTGTAATCCCAGCACTTTGGGAGGCTGAGGTGAGTGGTTTGCCTGAGCCCACAGGTTCGAGACCCACCTGGGCAACTTAGTGAGACCTCATCTCTACAATAAATCAAAATTAGCCGGGCATGGTAGGGTGCGCCTGTAGTTCCAGCTACTTGGAAGGCTGACGCAGAAGAATGCCAGAGCCCAGCAGTCAAGGCTGCAGTGGCTGGGATCGGCCACAGCACTCCAGTCTGGGATGACAGAGTAAGACTCCAACACACACACATGCACTCACATGCACACACACACA
>NW_007155632.1:0-711 GCF_000164805.1 Carlito syrichta | reverse complement strand
CATTGAATGGTAATAATCACTAATGTTTTAGATTCAAAATTTTCCTAGGGCAAAGGCCCTCAGGAAGTCAGGTCTAACCACCTATAATTGTGGCAGCTTTAACAACTGATGCCCAAGCCAGACACTGTGGGCAGAACCTATTTCTTTACCCATGGGTGACTTTCTACTATGAATCACAAAGACTTGGGAAATCAAAGCAAATTATTTGTTAAGAATCAAAGCAGTAGACTCCTATCTTGGGTTTGTTCTTCAAATTTTTGGCACAAAAATATATATCTAGTGGACTATGTCCAATTCCATGATTTTTATCAGATGCAGCCTACAGTGAAGAGAAATAGATACAACAGCAATACATTCACCTCTCTGAAACCCAACCAACAACACCTTCAGTCAGAAGTTTTAAAGCCAAAAAAGTCATACTTTTTTTCTGAACAAAAAGAGTAAAGGCAATGCAAACATTTAAATTTAAGTTGCTACAGGAATACTGACTTGTTAGAAACTAATGGAGGGAGCATAGAACTTACTAAATTTCATGATTTTTCTGCCATAACACTGAGATGGATGACTTTGAAGTCCAGATTCTTCATAAGTGTCATTATCCACTGATAAAATTAATTTTCCTATAAATCAGTAATTCCCATCAAAATATTAAAAATATGACATATTCTCCAACTATAAGAAATTAAGGCAATCTGAGCAGTTAGATTCTGG
>NW_007155631.1:0-499 GCF_000164805.1 Carlito syrichta | reverse complement strand
TCAAGCCCTGAATCTGTCTCTCTATAAAGAAGGTTCAAACTCAAAGTCCCAAGCTGAGTGCAGTGTCTCGTGCCTGTAACTCCAGCATTTTGGGAGGTCAAGGTGGGAAGACTGCAGGACCCAAGAGTTCAAGACCAGCCTAGGCAATAGAGTGAGACCTAGTCTAAAAGAAGAATCCACAGTCTCAACAGTTCCACCTTCAGACATTAAAGCGTATATATATATATATATATATATATATATATATATATATATACGCTTTAAAATAAGAATATATATATATTTTCATTTTAAAGAGGTGGTGTACTAGTCAGGGTTAGGTATACAAATGTACATTATGCATGTACCCATGTTGATTGATGAGGTGTGCCCCTCTCCCCTGGCAAATTCCCACTACTGCCAATCCCACCCCCACCTTCCTCTGGCAGTTTCCCATTACTGTCAATCATTTTCTTATAGTATTACAATAATTGTTCAAGGTTTGGTTATAAGTAAGAAC
>NW_007155630.1:0-3401 GCF_000164805.1 Carlito syrichta | reverse complement strand
CAGTCTCAACAGTTCCACCTTCAGACATTAAAGCGTATATATATATATATATATATATATATATATATATATATATACGCTTTAAAATAAGAATATATATATATTTTCATTTTAAAGAGGTGGTGTACTAGTCAGGGTTAGGTATACAAATGTACATTATGCATGTACCCATGTTGATTGATGAGGTGTGCCCCTCTCCCCTGGCAAATTCCCACTACTGCCAATCCCACCCCCACCTTCCTCTGGCAGTTTCCCATTACTGTCAATCATTTTCTTATAGTATTACAATAATTGTTCAAGGTTTGGTTATAAGTAAGAACTGTGATACTTAGTTGTTTACTTCTGTGATAAGTCACTCAGTAGTATGGTTTCTAAGTCCATCCATGTTGCTGTGAAGTTCATAATTTTGTCCTTTATGGTTGCATAATATTCCATCATGTATATGTACCACAAATTTTTATCCAGTCCTCTTTTGATGGGCAGCACAGTTGGTTCCATGTTTTTGCTATTGTGAACAATGTTGCAATAAACATACATGTGCAAGTATCTTTTTCATTAAGTGATGTGAGTTCCTCTGGGTATATTCCCAGTAGAGGACTGCACGGTCATATGATTGATTTTTTGGATCTTAGAATCGTCAAACTGTTTTTGACAGAGGTTGTGTTAGCTTACACTCCCACCAACAGCGTAGAAGTGTTCCCTTTTCACCACATCTTCTCCAGCATCTGTTGTTTTTTAAGTTATTGATGATGGCCACTCTCACTGGGGTTAGGTCGTATCTCAATGTGGTTTTGATTTGCATTTCTCTGATGATGAGTGAGGCTGAGCACTTTTTCATGTGTCTGTTGGCTGCTCTTATCTCTTCTTTTGAGAAGTGTCTATTCATGTCTTTTGCCCACTTTTTAATGGGGTTGTTTGTTTTCTTCTGTTTGGCACGTTTGAGTTCCTTGTAGATCCTAGATGTTAGGCCTTTGTCAGATATACAGTTGGCAAATATTTTTTTCCCATTCTGTGGGCTGTCTCCTCACGCTCTGGGTGATTTCTTTGCTTTCCAGAAGTTTTTCAGTTTGATGAAGTCCCACTTGTCTATCTTATCTCTAATGGCATGGGCACTTGGTTGTAAAATAATGTGGAGGAATTGGTTGTCAATTCCGATTTCAAAAAGGGTGCTTCCTGCATTTTCTTCCTTCCTTCCTTTCTTTTTCTTTCTTTCTTTCTTTCTTTCTTTCTTTCTTTCTTTCTTTCTTTCTTTCTTTCTCTTTCTTTCTTTCTTTCTCTCTCTCTCTCTCTCTCTCTCTCTCTCTCTCTCTCTCTCTCTCTCTCTCTCTTTCTTTTTTTTTTTAGTTAGAGTCTCACTCTGTCACCCAGACCGGAGTGCAGTGGCTGCTCCTGGCCACTGCAGCCTCGACCTGCTGGGCTCCGGCGATCCTTCTGCCTCAGCCTTCCAAGTAGCTGGAACTACAGGCGGGAGCTACCACGCCTGACTAATTTTTTTTTTTATTTTTTATTGTAGAGATGAGGTCTCACCAAGTTATCCAAGTGGGTCTCAAACCTGCGGGCTCAGGCAATCCACTCACCTTGGCCTCCCAAAGTGCGGGATTACAGGCCGAGCCACTGAGCCCGGCCAACTTCCAGCATTTTCTAAGGTTCTTGTAGTCTGAGGTTTTACATTTAGGTCTTTGATCCATTTAGAGTTGGTTTTTGTGCATGGTGATAGCTAGCGGTCCTGTTTCAATCTTCTTCATGTTATTAGCCAGTTTTTCCAACACCATTTACTGGATAGGTTCTCCTCTCTCCAGTGGTTGTTGTTGGAGGCTTTGTCAAAGATGAGATGGTCCATAATATTCCATTGTGTATATGCAGCACTTTAAAAAGAATTCAGTCCAGCTTTAATGGGCAGCATGGTTGGTTCCAAGTTTTTGCTATTGTGAATAGAGCTGCAAGAAATATGCATGTGCAGGTATCTTTTTTGTAGAATGATTTGAGTTACTCTGGGTATATTACAAATAGGTGGGTCATATGGAAGGTCAATTTCTAGTTCTTTCAGAAATCGCCACACTGTCTTCCAAAGAGGTTGCACTAATTTGCATTACCATTAGCAGTATAGAAGCATTCCTATTTGTCTGCATCCTCACTAGCATCTTGTTTGTTTTCTTAATGATGGCCATTCTTACTGGGGTTAGGTGGTATCTCAATGTGGTTTTAATGAGCATTTCTCTGATGATTAGTGAAGCTGAGTCCTTTTTCATGTGTCTGTTAGTTGCCCATATATCTCTTTTTTGAGAAGTATCTATTCATATATTTTTCCCACTTATTAATGGGGCTGTTTGTTTTTTTTCTGGCATGTTAGAGTTCCTTGTAGATCCCAGATATTAGGCCTTTGTCAGATATATAGCTGGCAAATAATTTTTTTCCATTTTGTGGGCTGTTTCCCTGCTCTCTTGATAGTTCATTTTGCTTTGCAGAAGCTTGTCAGTTTGATGAGGTCCTTCTTGCCTATCTTATTTCTTATGGTATGGGCACTTAGGGTTTTGATCAGGAATTGGATGCCAGTTCCAATTTCCATAAGGATGTCTCCTGCATTTTCTAATAATCCTATAGTTTGAGCTTTTACGTTTAGGTCTTGGATCATTTAGAGTTAATTTTGTGTTTGATGATCGGTAGGGGTCCTGTTTCAATCTTCTGCATGTGATCAGCCAGTTTTCCCAGCATCATTTACTGAATACGTTCTCCTCTCCCCAGTGGTTGTTGTTGGAGGCTTTGTCAAAGATGAGTTGGTTGAGAAATTGAGGCTTTACTTCTGGAATCTCTATCCTGTTCCATTGGTCTGTATGCCTAATCTTGTACCAATACCAGGGTATTTTGATTACTGTAGACTTATACTAAAGTTTGAAGTTTGAAAGTGTGTTACCTCCTGCTTTATTTTCTGAAGGATTGTTTTGGCTATTTGTGGTATATCTTTTTCTTTCTTTTTTTTTGGCTATTGTGAATGGTATTGTGCTTTTTATTTGGTTCTCTGCCTGCTTGTTATTGGTATATAAGAATGCAATGGTCATTTGAACATTTATTTTGTACCCCAAGACTTTGCCAAAGTCCTTTATCAGTGAAAGCAGGTTTTTGACTGATTCTTTTGAATTTTTGAGGTATAGGATCATATCATCAGTCAAGAGGGATAACTTGACTTCCTCTTTTCCTTAGTATACTTTCAATAAGATTGGTATCAGCTCCTCCTTTTGCATTTTGTGAAATTCTGCTCACAATCCATCTGACCCAGGGCTTTTTTTTTTTTTTTTGTAGGTAGTTTTCTTATGACAGAGTCAATTTCCTGGGTTGTTACTGATTTACTTAGTGTCTCAACGTCTTCTTGTTTCAACCTTAGGAGGTTGTGTGATATTGAAACT
>NW_007155629.1:0-992 GCF_000164805.1 Carlito syrichta | reverse complement strand
CGATGATTAATGCTTGTGGTAGCAACATAGTCTAGCTGTGTGAGAAGCCTCTCTCTCTGTTTTTTGTTTTATTTTGTTTTTAATTGACAGAAAGACAAATCTTTCAAATTAGATCTCACTTATACATGGAATCTAAGACAGTAAAATGCATAGAAGTAAAGAAAGAATAGAATGACAGTTACCCGAATCTGGGGGAGAGGGAGAGAGGAACTAGAGATGTTGGTCAAAGGATACAAAGTTTCCATCAGACAAGAGGAACAAGTTTTCAAGATACTGCACAGTATGGTGACTCTAGTTAATAATAATATAATATATGTTTCAAAATAATCAGCTTCTTGATGGTGTCAAAAACTGACAATTGAGAAACAAAAGGAAAAACGTGTGAGACGTTTGAGTGAGAGATCTGTTCTGGTTGCTAAAAGGGGTGTGTGAGACATAAAGCTGGAACTGCCCTTTAAACCAATATACATGATTTCAGAGCACAGAAGGCAAGTCTAGGATGAAGACAAACACTTAGGAGTCTGTCAGTGACCAGCACTGACCAAGGGTGGGTTAGGACCCACACCAGAGAATCTGGACAGCAAGAAGAGATCACTCGGAGGCAGTTCTTCTGGGAACAGTCTGATCAGGACTGAAGCCAAATTTTATTCGGACTCCTTCCAACTTATATACCATTTTCTATACCCTCCAGCAGTGTGATAATCACTTACTGGGGGTGTACAAGTTCCGTGCTTTACAAACTATGCATCACAAGACCACCACGAGATCTGCAATTTCCAAGCAAACAAATCGAATTCCATGATGCCTGCCATGCTTACATTAAGGTCACAGGTGCACAATTTCAATACAAATCGTTCAAAGTGTTTTCCATAATGTTCAATGAATCATTCATATTATACTCATTGTTCTATACCCTGATTAATACAAAAAACTTTTCTAAGTTAACTCTAGGTTCAATCCAAGTTGACTGACTCCCAATATTTTTAACGATA
>NW_007155628.1:0-807 GCF_000164805.1 Carlito syrichta | reverse complement strand
GAGTAGGTGGAAAAAAAGAGTGAAGCAACTAAGATAACACATCCATTGAGACTGTGCAGTTAAACAGAAAGAAAAAAGTAATAACAAAAAAATGAACCATAGGACAACATCAAGCTTACCAACATATGCAAAATGAGAGTACAGGACAGAGAAGGGAGACACAAAGGGTCTAACACAATTTTTAAAGTAACAGTGGCCGAGAGGTTCAAAAATTTGAAGGACATGATTAATCTACACACTCCAAAAGCTCAACTACAAGTAAGATAATTTTGAAGAAATCCACACCTGGATACATTCTAATCAAAGTTTTAAAACAGCCAAAGACAGAGATAATCTTGAAAGCAGCAAGGGAGAAGCAACCTATCATATTCAAAGTTGATTTCAAATGAGAAACCATGAAGAACAGAAGGCAATGAGATGACCTATTCAGAGTCAGCAGGACAAGAGGAGATGATGAGTCCATGGAGACGGCAGCAGGGGAGGACAGGCCAGTGGAAAGTATCACTCACAGAGAAACATTCCAAAACAGAATGAGAAGCAGAGGCAAGTGGTGAAGAAAAGTCAAGTACGGAAAGGATAAGACAATGCCCACTGGATATGATTACAATCCAGTAGGGTCACTGAAAGCCACAGGCAAGTGGGAATAACAACCAAGGCGTCACACAGACATTTGAAGTTGAATGCCAAATGGGGAGACATCTGAAAAAGAACAGAATTTTAAATCATCTGCTAAACAACCTGAATATCATGGATACTCAGAATACTTATGGAGTGTGATTTTTAAAGACATTCAGTTGATTCATCACA
>NW_007155627.1:0-835 GCF_000164805.1 Carlito syrichta | reverse complement strand
GGGGAGGGAAAGGGGTAAGGGAGAAAAATCTACAGAAATGACAAAACCAAAGAAGAGTATGGGTCTCTCTCAGACGCCTGGGAGAGCAGACACTGAGAAAATTGACTTTGGAATGCAAACAATGAAAAGTCCCCAGAATGAAGGGTCTCAAAATGCAAATGTAGATATCAAAACAATAATGGAGAGACTAAAAAGAATTGAGGAGACACAAGAAGAAACTAGGAAGGAGCTGATATCTGAGATAACAGTAATAAAGAATACTGTGAATGAAATAAATAACAAATTGATAAGCATGGAAAGCAGAATTACCCAAGCAGAAGAAAGAATCTCAGAGCTTGAGGACCAAAATATAGAAATAACCCAAACTCTTAAAAACACAGAAAATAAGCTAAAAAAGACAGAACAAAACATTCAAGAGATGAGTGACTACCTCAAGAGGCCTAACCTAAGAATAATCGGACTCCCTGAGGCAGAAAGAGAAACAGAGACCACATTGGAACAAACTTTCCACGAGATCATTCAAGAAAATTTCCCTTATCTAATCAGTGATACAAAAATTCAAACACAAGAGATTCAGAGAACCCCCGCAAGACAACAAATGAGAAGACCAACTCCTAGAAACATAATAATTCGCCTAAATAAAGTAGGCACAAAAGAAAAAATCCTAAAGGCAGCAAGAGAAAAAGGCCAGATCACCCACCATGGAAGACCAATCAGAATAGCAGCAGATTTATCTGCAGAAACCCTGCAGGCTAGGAGAGCTTGGAGCCCTATCTTCAAAGTCCTAAAGGATAAACAATTTCAACCAAGAATAACCTACCCAGCCAAGCTAAGC
>NW_007155626.1:0-703 GCF_000164805.1 Carlito syrichta | reverse complement strand
ATGGATGGCCACAGATCATCTGGAAATGAAATATTCTCCCAAACGCTGTTCCTGGTTGACTTGTGGTGAGCATATGACTGTCCTTACTACATATATCGAATTGGCAGATACTTTTGTTGGGTCAATGATGAGTACTTTATACTGCCTTGAGGAGTGATGGTGACTTAAATATCATGTGCAATGGCATGATAATGAGGCCCAGCTGAGGACACAGTTGTGGAAACCAACATGGGGAAAAAGATGATGCTTCCTTCGATATGACCTAGTTTGGTGCTGGAAGACTTGACGTACAGGAGGCCATTTTGTGGAACATGTGGATTATCTACTCCATAAAATTCTCCATGTTATCCTTATACTTTAATCCTCATCCCAGGTCCTGGACTTCCATTGGTTGGCATGACAACTGGTTTATCAGTCACCGAGGGTCTTCATGCAAGAAGGTGTTCTTGGTCTGGGAGGCAAGATGAACCTTCAGCAATGCATGCAGTATTCTCTCAAGTCATGGGTGAAACGGGAGTAAATGGTGCCTTGAGCTTCTCTCGGCATGCTGTTCTAGGAGCCCCATGTTAGTTTTTCAAAGAGAGAGTGAATCCACTTTTGTCCTGCTCTAAGGAGAGTGAGATTCATGCTTGTTTAATAATGATCAATGTACTTCTGGCTCATGATGTGAACGGACATGTCCTCAGCTGGGTCCCTTTGCAAA
>NW_007155625.1:0-532 GCF_000164805.1 Carlito syrichta | reverse complement strand
GTCAACCAGCAGGAGATCCATTAAACTATACTCACAGAATCATTCCAGGGGGAAACTGGTGTTCCTTTAGGTACCCTTGTGCAACATATGTTTTTGGTGAGGATGATTATAATTTTTTTAAGACCTAGGATCAGCACTTATTTGCCTTTAGAGAGAATAAAACCATAATCTTGTTCCAATTATTGGTAAGCATTTTATTTCTCTTCTTATAAACATGATGTGATGTATATATTTGTTTTCTAGTAAAAATTATCTTTTCTTTCCAGCCACCCCTCCTCACATTGCATTGGGGAACCACTGTTCTCTGTTCTGTGGGGAGAGTCCATGAGACTCCTGTAGAATGTATTTTTACATGGTTAAAAGGTTTTTGTGAGTTTTTTTTTTTTTTGAGTCGAAGTCTCACTTACGGCATACCATAGCCTGACCTGCTGAGCTCAGAAGATCCTTCTGCTGCAGCCTTCTAAGTAGCCGGAACTACAGGTGTTCACTACCATGCCCAGCTAATTTTTAAATTTTACTGTAGAGATGAGGG
>NW_007155624.1:0-755 GCF_000164805.1 Carlito syrichta | reverse complement strand
CAGCCTACAACTTAGCTGAGCTAACTTGTGGGTGAAAAGTGGGCTGACTAGTCAGCTGATAGGTTAGCTGAGTTAACTACTTGGCCATCTAGTCTGCCTACCAGTTAGCTGACTTAACTAGTCAGCCGGCAAGTGAGCCGACAGATGAGCTGGCTTAAGTAGTCTGATGACGAGTGATCCGACTGGTCAGCTGATTTAACTAGTCGGCCAGCAAGTGAGCCAACTGGTCAGCTGAATTAAATATTCGGCCAGCGAAGGAACTGACTGGTCTGCTGACTTTAGTTGGCTGACGAGTGAGCTGTCTGGTCAGAAGACTTACCTAGTCAGCCAGTGAGCGAGCCGTCAGGTGAGCCAACTAACTACTAGGCCGGCAAGTGAGCCAACGTGTGAGCGGCCTTAACTACTAAGCTGGTGAGCGAACCTACCAGTGAGCTGATTTAACTAGATGACTGCCAAGCAAGCTGACTAGTTCGCTGTCCAATTGGCCTGCAAGCAAGCCGACAAGTGAGTTGGGTTGTTGGCTGGCGAATGAGCTGACTAGTTGGCTGACCTGATCAAAAGTGAGCGAGCCCACTAGTCAGCTGACCAGCTAGCTGAGTTAGTAGCCAACTAGTTAGCTAAGTAACTAACTGATTGCTAGCTGACTTAACTAGCTAGCTGACTATCCAGCTGACAACTAGCTAGCAAATTATCTATCTGTCTAGATAGCTGACTTAACTAGCTAGCTAACTGGCTAGTTAGCTTGCTAGCTGACT
>NW_007155623.1:0-549 GCF_000164805.1 Carlito syrichta | reverse complement strand
ATGACTGGCAAGCAAGCTGACTAGTTCGCTGTCCTATTGGCCTGCAAGCAAGCCGACAAGTGAGTTGGTTTGTTGGCTGGCGAATGAGCTGACTAGTTGGCTGACCTGATGAAAAGTGAGCGAGCCCACTAGTCAGCTGACCAGCTAGCTGAGTTAGTAGCTAACTAGTTAACTAAGTAACTAACTGATTGCTAGCTGATTTAACTAGCTAGCTGACTATCTAGCTGACAACTAGCTAGCAAACTATCTATCTGTCTAGATAGCTGACTTAACTAGCTAGCTAACTGGCTAGTTAGCTTGCTAGCTGACTTAACTATTTAGCTGACTAGCTAGCTGACTTGCTAGCTGACTTTACTAGATAGCTGACTAGCAACCTGACTAGCTACCTGACTTATCTAGCTAGCTGAATAGTTAGCTGACTTGCTGCCTGACTTAACTAGCTTGCTGGCAAGCTAGCTGACATAGCTAGCTGACTAGATAGTTTTCTGGCTTGCTGGCTTAACTACCCAGTTACCTAGCTAGCAAGTGGGCTGGCCAGCTGGCTAGCCA
>NW_007155622.1:0-824 GCF_000164805.1 Carlito syrichta | reverse complement strand
GACTTAACTAGCTAGCTAACTGGCTAGTTAGCTTGCTAGCTGACTTAACTATTTAGCTGAATAGCTAGCTGACTTGCTAGCTGACTTTACTAGATAGCTGACTAGCAACCTGACTAGCTACCTGACTTATCTAGCTAGCTGAATAGTTAGCTGACTTGCTGCCTGACTTAACTAGCTTGTTGGCAAACTAGCTGATATAACTAGCTGACTAGATAGTTTTCTGGCTAGCTGGCTTAACTAGCCAGTTACCTATCTAGCAAGTGGGCTGGCCAGCTGGCTAGCCAGGCGCCTGGAATAGCCAACCGGATGTCTGGACATTTGGATAGCAAGCCAGCTTAACTAGCCAGCCACCCTGCTTCTCAGTTGGCTAGCTAACTGGCCATATACATGACTAGCCTGCTAACCAGCCGGCATAAATTGCCAGCAACCTGGCTAACCAGTCAGCAAACCAGCTGACTTAACAAACTGACTTAAGTAGATAGAAATTCGGCTAGCCAGCTGGCATAATTTGCCAGCCAGTTAGCTAGCCAGATGACTAACCAGCTCACTTAACTCACTGAATTTAAAAACTAGCCAGCTGACTTATTTAGACAGGTGGGTAGCCAACTGACTTAGCAGCTGACTTAATCAGTTAGCCTGCTGTCCAGCCATCTGATTTAACTCACTAGCTACCTAGCTAGCCAGATGGCAAGCCACTTGATTTAACTAGCTGACTTAACCAACTAGCAAGTTGACTAGCCAGCTGACTCAACTAGTCGACTTGACTCGTTAGCCAGTTGGTTAGCCAGCTGACTTAACTAGCAGACATCACTAGATAGCCAGGT
>NW_007155621.1:0-493 GCF_000164805.1 Carlito syrichta | reverse complement strand
GCAAACCAGCTGACTTAACAAACTGACTTAAGTAGATAGAAATTCGGCTAGCCAGCTGGCATAATTTGCCAGCCAGTTAGCTAGCCAGATGACTAACCAGCTCACTTAACTCACTGAATTTAAAAACTAGCCAGCTGACTTATTTAGACAGGTGGGTAGCCAACTGACTTAGCAGCTGACTTAATCAGTTAGCCTGCTGTCCAGCCATCTGATTTAACTCACTAGCTACCTAGCTAGCCAGATGGCAAGCCACTTGATTTAACTAGCTGACTTAACCAACTAGCAAGTTGACTAGCCAGCTGACTCAACTAGTCGACTTGACTCGTTAGCCAGTTGGTTATCCAGCTGACTTAACTAGCAGACATCACTAGATAGCCAGGTGGCTAGTCAGTTGACTTAACTAGCTAGCTACCTATGTATCACACTGGCTTTACAGCTGACTTAACTACCTAACTACCTAGCTAAGCAGCTGACTAACCAGGTGACTTAACTA
>NW_007155620.1:0-1096 GCF_000164805.1 Carlito syrichta | reverse complement strand
AAAAATGGAAATTGTACATGCAGGTTACCACTGCTCAATAGTAGAGGAAAGCATTTCAGATCTAAGGAACAGAAGGTACACTGAAAAAGGTATAAACCACAGTAGCCATTTTGGAAATCATTAGTAAGGTACTATTATGAAGTGGAATACAGTGTTACTTTCTATCTCTCCACTGTATTTTTTAATTTTATTCTTGTTTCTGATGGTTTTGTTCATTTATGTTGGTTGGATGAATTTGTGAGTGGATCATGCAGTTTGCATGCCTTGAACCTGGGATATCTAGCATATCACCAGGATGCTTGTTGAAGTTTAGGAGGATTAAAAATATTTATTAAAGCAGTAAAAATTCCAGGAAAAGTTAAGCTTAATTTAAAAACTTCAGTTTGTAAAATAAAAATTAATGCTTTTTGTCCTGTTTTATAAAATTTATAGCTTTTATTGAACTGTTCCGAGTAGTTCTTTTTAACTAAGTATATGAAATTTTCAGTAGAAAAAATCTTAAAAGTGACTTTGGAGAAAGAGCAGGAAAGGTGTGAAGGAGCTGAAAATAAACACCCACAGGTACTATACACTGAACTCTGAGTATCTGGTTTGACGTTATGATCTTTTAAAAAATTACGTAGCACAGTCCAAAGGAGATTACCTTTACATTTTTTTTTTTTTTTTTTTTAGTTTAAAGATGTGAGGTACACTTCAGTATTAGGTATACAAGTGGTCATCGTACAGGTAAAGTTTGAGCCTCCCTTTGGTCCTCACTTTGCCTGATTTGAGGTCAGGTATCCTTATTGTTATGTGCCCCTGTTTCCCTGACAGTTTCTGGTTACTCTCAATTCCTTTCTTATAGTATAATCCCTTATTTTATTTTATCTTTTTAGAAAACATGATTTATTGAGAGGACAAAAAAGCTCCATCAGTGGGAGAGCTCTCTCCCTTTCTTAATAGTATTATGTTGAATGTTCAGGGTCTGCTTATGAGTGAGAACAGGAGGTACTCAGGTCTTTGTTTCTGTGATATATCACTGAATATGATAGACTCTAAATCCATCCAAGTTGCTGCGAAGTCCATAATTTTGTGTTTTTGTTTTTCCTTATGGCTG
>NW_007155619.1:0-3886 GCF_000164805.1 Carlito syrichta | reverse complement strand
TCTTAATTTCTTTCTTATTCATCTAGATTTCAGAATTATTTAAAATGTTAATAGTAATTCATAATCTCAGTATTATCTGAAAAATTTATTTATTTGGTTATGATCTCTAAAATTCTATATAATATTTTCATGTAAATAAGAATATATATATATACACATGTGTGTTTGTGTGTGTGTGTGTGTGTGTGTGTGTGTGTGTGTGTATCTCTCTCTCTCTCTCTCTCTCTCTGTCTCTCTCTCTCCCAGCTACTACAGCCTTGATCTGCTGGGCTCAGGAAATCCTTCTGCCTCAGCCAAGTATCTGGAACTACAAACATGCCCCACCATGCCTGGCTAACTTTTAAAATTTTTTTGTAGAGATGAGGTTTCACCAAGTTGCCCAGGCTAGTCTTGAACTCTTGGACTCAGGCATTCTCTTGCCTTGGCCTCCCAAATTGCTGGGATTGTAGGTGTGAGCTATCATACCTGGCCAGAAAAAACTCTTGTGGTATTACCAGGATGTGCTTTATTCCTCCAGTCACAAATTTTGACAACACATGTGCACTGTTGTCTACCAGTCCCAGAGTCTCATTAGAGACTCAGTACCTAAGCATTTTGTGGAGGCTAGTCATATAGTTATCTTCTTCTTCACTTGTACTAAAATTCCAGACTCCCAGAAAGAAAGCAGCTGTTCAGAGTAAGCCACATGTTTGTACAAACAGCTTAGGCACAGGGAACTACAGTTCTCAATTAGGGGATGGTGAGTACTCTTCCAAGTCCAAGTTGCCAAAGGCCAGCCAAGGTCAAGCATTGCAAGCAGATCTTTTTAATATGGCTGTCTCATGCCTACTTTATGAAATCTTTTCAGCACAACAGTTATAGCCCCAACTAGATTTTTGGTATTGTATCAAAACTTTATTTTAATAGCAAATAATATAATCATATAACATAACATGGTACTGTTTTCAGCTGCATTATTCATATTAAGTTGCAATGCTGTTATTTTTAAAATTTTTGGTGAATATTTAGCAGGCATTTGCACATAATTGATATGACAATATTAAGTATTATAATGTTTTTCTTATCTAATTACCCTTTCAGGAAAAATATTAGATGAAATAAGCAAAAATGATCTATGATTTAAAATTAGAATAAAAATTGTTTTTAATTTTGATGATGTGATGGTCCAGTGTTTTTTTTCAATTATGTTGAAAACATAACGGGGTCAATGGAAATCATTATTTTTGCTTTTATTTCTGAGAATGTTTCTATCCAGAGGTAAAGGAGAAAAATCTTGTAAAAATAAAAATTATGAATATAAAATAATATTTGCTAAAAAAGGAGGAAAGACTGAAACAGCCCCAAAGCAAAAGTAAGACTCAGAAGGAAAAGGGTGAAATGGGAGATAGGAATGAAAAATCCATAATGGGGTTCAATTTGCACATTGGTCTCGGCAAGTAATTTACGGCTAAGACCCCAAAAGCAAATGCAATGTAAACAACAATGAACATGTGAGACTTAATTAAACTCAAAGCCTTCTGCTCAGCAAAAGTTTTCTTTTTTGATAGCTATGTCAATATTGAAAGCTTGCTATGCATCTTTTGGTCAGGTTTGTACATACCTCCCTGAAATGAAGTGGTGATACTTGCGGGTATTGCCAAGTGATTCAATCATGAGTGCCACTAGAGAGACTGAATTATTCATTCCATTTCACAGCACCCTAAGGCCTGGGGGAAGTCTGGCAATAGGAAAGCAGAGGATAGAAAGAGAGAATGAAGGCTGAGGAAGGCAGGGAGTACAGGGAGTCCATGAAGGAATAAGAAGCAGGTATATATAATGGAGGGTGGCAAAATACAAGAGTCCTTTAGAAAAAGAAAGAGCAGCATGTTAGAAATGAGGTGAACTTCCAGCATCAATTTCCCCACTCTTGTCTTCCTCACTGCTGGAAGGGCATTAAGGATGGAGGCCCTGATCATTCAGGGCTATGCTTTATCAACCACAGATAAATATAAGCATATGTGAACAGGTATTCGTGTGTCCAATTTAATGTCACATCAAATACTACTTCATAGGATAGTATCATACAGACACAAAAATTTGGGAGGAAGAAAATGGTAGGGTTAGTTATGGACAAAGCCAGGAAGTTATAACCTGACAAAAAATTGACTACAAACTTTATGACTTGTGGTGCATTTTTCATTTTAGAGTTGATGTAGGGAGGAACTTGAGCCTGAACTCCAAAAGGAGAGGTTAACATAAAGGAATGTGTAAAAGACACTGAGCATAGACCAGCTTTTCTCAAACTTGAATAAATCAGATGAGGACTTTCTTAGAAATGCCCATGCTGATGCAGCAGGCCTGGTATTCTGCATTTCTGTAAGATCTCTGGTGATGCTGTTGCTGCTGGTCCTCAGACCACATATGGTCTGAGTAGTAAAGCATCACCTTTTCTGTAGAGAGATCTAGAAGAGAAGAGCCTTTGAATCACAGTTCAAAGCATAACAGGGTCGTGAGAATGCTTTATTTCTGCTTTTATTTCTGAGTATATTTCTGGGCAGAGGAAAAGGAGCAAAGAGATGAAAAATGGAAATTGTACATGCAGGTTACCACTGCTCAATAGTAGAGGAAAGCATTTCAGATCTAAGGAACAGAAGGTACACTGAAAAAGGTATAAACCACAGTAGTCATTTTGGAAATCATTAGTAAGGTACTATTATGAAGTGGAATACAGTGTTACTTTCTATCTCTCCACTGTATTTTTTAATTTTATTCTTGTTTCTGATGGTTTTGTTCATTTATGTTGGTTGGATGAATTTGTGAGTGGATCATGCAGTTTGCATGCCTTGAACCTGGGATATCTAGCATATCACCAGGATGCTTGTTGAAGTTTAGGAGGATTAAAAATATTTATTAAAGCAGTAAAAATTCCAGGAAAAGTTAAGCTTAATTTAAAAACTTCAGTTTGTAAAATAAAAATTAATGCTTTTTGTCCTGTTTTATAAAGTTTATAGCTTTTATTGAACTGTTCCGAGTAGTTCTTTTTAACTAAATATATGAAATTTTCAGCAGAAAAAATCTTAAAAGTGACTTCGGAGAAAGAGCAGGAAAGGTGTGAAGGAGCTGAAAATAAACACCCACAGGTACTAAACACTGAACTCTGAGTATCTGGTTTGACGTTATGATCTTTTAAAAAATTACGTAGCACAGTCCAAAGGAGATTACCTTTACATTTTTTTTTTTTTTTTTAGTTTAAAGATGTGAGGTACACTTCAGTATTAGGTATACAAGTGGTCATCGTACAGGTAAAGTTTGAGCCTCCCTTTGGTCCTCACTTTGCCTGATTTGAGGTCAGGTATCCTTATTGTTATGTGCCCCTGTTTCCCTGACAGTTTCTGGTTACTCTCAATTCCTTTCTTATAGTATAATCCCTTATTTTATTTTATCTTTTTAGAAAACATGATTTATTGAGAGGACAGAAAAGCTCCATCAGTGGGAGAGCTCTCTCCCTTTCTTAATAGTATTATGTTGAATGTTCAGGGTCTGCTTATGAGTGAGAACAGGAGGTACTCAGGTCTTTGTTTCTGTGATATATCACTGAATATGATAGACTCTAAATCCATCCAAGTTGCTGCGAAGTCCATAATTTTGTGTTTTTGTTTTTCTTTATGGCTGTGTAATATTCCATTGTGTATATGTACCGCATTTTTAAAAATCCAGTCCATTTTTGATGGGCAGCATGGTCGGTTCCATGTTTTCACTGTTGTGAATTATGCTGCAATAAACATGCATGCACAGGTATCTTTTTCATGGAATGATTTGAATTCCTCCGGTTGTGTTCCCAGTATGGGGATTGCTGGTCATATGAAAGTCAATTTCTAGTTCTTTTAGGAATCACCACACTGTTTTC
>NW_007155618.1:0-11407 GCF_000164805.1 Carlito syrichta | reverse complement strand
TTCGCCACATCCTTGACAGCCACTACTGTTTTTTGTTTTATTAATGATGGCCATTCTTACAAGGGTTAGGTGGTATTACAATGTGGTTTGGATTTGCATGTCTCTCACAATTAGTGAGGCTGAGCACTTTTTCATGTATCTATTGGCTGCTCCTATGTCTTATTTTGAGAAGTGTCTATTCATGTCTTTTACCCACTTTTAATTTTTTATTTTTTAAATTGATTTCTTTATTATGATAAAGAAGTGGGGTACAATTCAGGGCTAGGTATACAGACATTGATCATGCAGGTACCCTTGTTGATGAGGCATGCCCCTCCCTCCCCTAGCAGCTTCCCCCAACTGCCAGTCCCAGTCCCCTTCTCCTGACAGTTTTCCACTATTGCCAATTGCCTTCCCACAGCATTATAATTGTTCAAGGTCACCTTATGAGTGAGAACATATGGAACTCAGTTCTTAGTTTCTGTGATAAATCACTGAGTATGATCGACTCCAAATTCATCCAATTTGCTGCAAAGTCCATGTATTTGTCCTTCTTTATGGCTGCATAATATTCCATTATGTATATGTACTACATTTTTTTAATCCAGTCCAGCTTCGATGGGCAACATGGTTGGTTCCAAGTTTTTGCTATTGTGAATAGAGCTGCAACAAAGATACGTGTGCAGGTATCTTTTTTGTAGAATGAATTGAGTTCCTCTGGGTATATTCCCAGTAGGGGAATTGCTGGATCATATGGAAGTTCAATTTCTAGTTCTTTCAGAAATCGTCACACTGTCGTCCAAAGAGGTTGTATTAGTCTGTGTTCCCACCAGCAGTGTAGAAGTGTTCCTTTTTCTCCATATCCTCGCCAACATCTGTTGCTGTTTGTTTTATTAATGATGACCATTCTTACAGGGATTAGGTGGTATCTCGTGGTTTTGATTTGTATTTCTCTAATGATGAGTGAGGCTGAGCACTTTTTCATGTGTCTGTTGGCCGCCCGTATATCTTCTTTTTAGAAGTTTCTATTCATATCTTTTGCCGAGTTTTTAAAGGAGCTGTTTGTTTTTTTTTCCTTTCAGCGTGCTTGAGTTCCTCGTAGATCCGAGATGAGTTCCTTGTGGATACTCAATGTCAGATATACAGTTGGCAAATATTTTTTCCCATTCTGTGGGCTGTCTCCCTGCTCTCCTGATGGTTTCTTTTGCTTTGCAGAAGCTTGTCAGTTTAATGAGATTCCACTTGTCTATCTTATCTCTTATGGCCTGGGCTCTTTGGGTTTTGGTCAGGAATTGGTTGCCCGTTCCAACTTCCATAAGAGTGTTTCCTTCATTTTCTAAGGTTCTTACAGTTTGAGATTTAGGTCTTTGATCCATTTAGAGTTAATTTTTGTGTATGGTGATATGTAGGGGTCCTGTTTCAATCTTCTGCATGTGTTTAGCTAGTTTTCCCAGCACCATTTACCGAATAGGTTCTCCTCTCCCCAGCGGTTGTTATTGGAGGCTTTGTCAAAGATGAGTTGGTTGAGGAATTGGGGCTTTGCTTCTGGAATCTCTACCCTGTTCCATTGGTCTCTGTGTCTGTTCTTGTACCAATACAAGGCTGTTTTGATTACTGTAGCCTTATACTAAAGTTTGAAGTTCAGAAGTGTGATACTTCCTGCTTTGTTTCTTTTGCTAAGGATTGTTTAGGCTATTCGTGATCATTTATGTTTCCATATAAATTTCTGTATTGTCATTTCCAGGTCTGAGAAGAATGTTGTTGGTAACTTAATGGGTATTGTGTTGAATCTGTAGATTGCCTTTGGTAGGATGGACACCTTAACAATGTTGATTCTTCCTATCCATGAGCATGGGATATTTTTCCATTTGTTTGTGTCTTCTTGGATTTCTTTGAGCAGTGTTTTGTAGTTCTCGTTGTAAAGGTCTTTCACTTCTCTGGTTAGGAAGATGCCAAGGTATTTCATTTTTTTGGTGGCTATTGTGAAAGGGATTGTGCTTTTTATTTGGGTCTCTGCCTGCTTGTTGTTGGTGTAGAGAAATGCAGCTGTCTTTTGCACATTTATTTTGTACCCTGAGACCTTCCCAAAGTCCTTTATCAGTGCAAGCAGGTTTTTGACAGATTGTCCTAGATTTTCAGGTATAAGGTCATATCATCAGCAAAGAGGGATAACTTGACTTCCCTTTTTTCTATTTGGATACCCCTGATTTCCTTCTCTTGTCTAATTTCTTTGGCTAGGACTTCCAACACAATATTGAACAAGAGGGGTGAGAATGGACAACCTTGTCTTGTTCCAGTTTTCAGGGGAAATGATTGTAGTTTCTGACCATTTAGCAATATGCTAGCTGTGGGTTTGTCATAGATGGCATTTATTCTTTTGAGGTATGTTCCTTCTGTATCTAGATGTTTTAGGGTTTTATCAAGAAGGGATGCTGGATTTTATCAAAAACTTTTTCTGCATCTAATGATATAATCATGTGGTTCTTGCTTTTACATCTGTTGATGTATTTAATGACATTTATGGCTTTGTGAATGTTGAACCAGCCCTGCATCCTGGGGATGAAGCCTACTTGGTCATGGTGGATGATATTTGCGATGAGTATTTGGATCTGATTTGCTAGAATCTTGTTGAAGATTTTTGCATCTATGTTCATAAGGGATATTGGCTTGTACTTCTCCTTTGCCCACTTTTTAATGAAGCGAGATTATCTTTTGAAGTAGCCTTTAGAATCAATAGATCCTAGTTCAGTATTTATTATTTAATGACTTTTTTTGTAGAGCCAGTGGTCTTGTTTCATTGCACAGGCTAGTCTTAAACTCCTGGCCTCGAGTGATGTGTAAAAGTCCTAATGAAATTAAAATTCAAACAGGTTTCTGCATAGGTTTTCACAACTTGGAACAGGAAAAGGTAATGCCTGCAACTTGAAAAGTATTTATAGATTTGAATGTCCAGTATAATTACTCAAGGACCTTACAGAAGAAAGAAAAGTGTGGGCTGTGATAAATATGCAGTTCTTTCATGGCAATGATTTGGTTGAGTTGAGTCTTATTTAAAAAACAAAAGGCAACATTTGTTTATATATATTTGTTTGTTTACGAGTTGGAGTCTCACTCTGACATGCAGGCTGGAGTGCAGGGCCACTCTCATGGCCACTGCATCCTCGACCTCCTGGGCTATGGAGATCATTCTGCCTCAGCCTTCTGAGGAGCTGGAACCACAGGTACATACCACTATGCCACGCTAATTTTCTATAAATTGTAGAGATGAGGTCTTTCCAAGTTGTCCAGGCTGGTCTCAAATCCCTGTGCTTATGCAATACTCTCACCTTGACTCCAAAGTGGTGGGATTGCAGGTGTGAGCTACCACACCTGGCCTGGTTGAGTGGATTTTTAACAGGTAGAAGTAATTATTAAAGATAGACCAGTTGATGTATCTGTTGACTGCTTGCATGTCTCCTTTTGAGAGTGTCTATTCATATATTTTGCCCGCTTTTTAATAGGGCTGCTTGTTTTTTTTTCCTTTTGGCACTTGTAGATCCTGGATGTTAGGCCTTTGGCAGATATACAGTTGGCAAATATTTTTCCCATTCTGTGGGCTGTCTCCCTGCTCTCTTGATTTTTTTTTGCTTTGCAGAAGCTTTTCAATTTGATGAGGTCCCACGTGTCTATCTTATCGCTTATCGCATGGGCTTTTGGGGTTTTGATCAGGAATTGGTTGCTTATTCCAATTTCCATAAGAGTGTTTTCTGCATTTTCTAAGATTCTTATAGTTTGAGGCTTTACATTTAGGCCTTTGATTTATTTAGAGTTGATTTTTGTGTATGGTGATAGGTAGGAGTCCTGTTTTATTTTTCTGCATGTGGTCATCCAGTTTTCCCAGTACCATTTACTGAATAGGTTCTTTTCTCCCTAGCAGTTGTTGGCGGAGCCTTTGTTGAAGATGAGTTTTTTGAGAAATTGAGGTTTTGCTTCTGGAATCTCTAACCTTTCCATTGGTCTGTATGCCTGTTCTTGCACCAATATCAGTCTGCTTTGATTAATGTAGCCTTATAGTAAAGAAGTGTGATACCTCCTGCTTTGTTTCTTTTGCTAAGGATTGTTTTGGCTATTTGTGGTCATTTATGTTTCTGTATGAATTTCTGTATTGTCATTTCCAGGCCTGAGAAGAATGATGTTGGTAATTTAATGGGTATTACCTCGAATCTGTAGATTGCTTTGGGTAGAATGGATATCTTAAAAATGTTGATTCTTACAATCCATGAACATGGAATATTTTTCCATTTGTTTGAATCTTCTTTGATTTCCTTGAGCAGTGTATTATAGTTTTTGTTGTAAAGGTCTTTCACTTCTCTGGTTAGGAGATGCTGAGGTATTTCATTTTTCTATGCTTATTGTGAATGGGATTATGTTTTTATTTGGTTTTCTGCCTGTTTATTGTGGTATATAAGAATGTGACTTTGGCATGTTTATTTTTATACCCTTAGACTTTGCCAAAGTCCTTTATCAGTGCAAAAAGATTTTTGACAGATTCTCTTGGGGTTCAAGATGTAGAATCATAACGTCCATGGAGAGAGATAACTTTTCCTGTTTGGGTACTCCTGATATCCTTCTACTGTCTGATTGCTCTAGCTAGGACTTCCAACACTATGTTGAAAAGGAGGGGCCAGAGTGGGCAACCTTGTCTTGTTCCTGTTTTCAGAGGAAATGCTTCCAATTTTTGTCCTTTTAGCAATATCTTGGCTGTGGGTTTATTGTAGATGGCTCTTACTATTTTGGGGTATGTTCCATCTATGTTTGAGGGGTTTGAGGGGTTTTATTAAGAAGGGATACTGGATTTTATCAAAAGCTTTTTCTGTGTGTAGTGATATAATCATCAGAGAAATGCATATCAAAGCCACACAGAGATACCACTTTACTCCAGCCAGGATGGATATTATCAATAGCTCAAAAGACAATAGGTGCTGGAGAGGATGTGGAGAAAAGGGAACACTTCTACACTGTTGGTGGGAGTATAAACTAGTACAACCTCTGTGGACAACAGTGTGACAATTCCTAAAAGATCTAAAAAATGGCCTGCCATACAATCCAGCAATCTCCCTTCTGGGAATATATTCGTAAGAATTCAAATTGTTCCATGAAAAAGATACCCACGCATGAATGCTTATTGCAGCACTATTTACAATAGCAAAAACATGGAACCAACCATGCTTCCCATCAAAAGTAGACTTGATAAAAAATAAATGTGGTACATATACATGATGGAAAATTACGCAGTGATAAAAAGGGCAAAATTATGGACTTTGCAGCAACTTGAATGAATTTAAAGTCTATCATACTCAGTGATCTATCACAGAAACAAAGAACTGAGTACCAAATGTCTCACTCATAAATGGACCCTGAACATTAATCAAAATACTATAAGAAAGAGATTGGCAGTAGTAAGATCCTGCCAGATGAGGAAGGGGAGGAGTACATAACATCAATAAGGGTACCTAATCTCAAACCAGGTGAAGTAGGGACCAAAGGGAGGCCCAAACTTTACTTTTTTGATGACCACTTATCTACCTAATCCTGACTTGTACCCCACATTTTTTAAAAAAAGAGTCATGACCCCAGGGGAAAGTCTCTTGAAGACAGTATAAATGGGAATTCAAAAAGGAAGCAGGAAACCTGAGCAGAATTATTAAAGACTTTGTATAAAGCCAAAAAACAAAAAAAGGAAAAAATTGAGTCAGTTTGTGTAAGCCATGCTTGTAGTAAGGGCAGCATAAAGTGATGATGATGTATTCCAAGGAAACAAGTGTGGCAAGAGATGGAAGATTCTGTCCTCTTAGACAGAAGCAGTCGCTGCCTAGTGGCCCCAACACTGAGTAGAAGTCAGAGGATGTGTCAGTGTCATGGTTCTGCCACTGACAAACTATGGAAACTTGGAAATAAGTATTGATCCTCTTTGAATGCCAGTAACCTGGTTCCTAAAAAGTGGTACTCTTGTCTACCTTGTAGGTATGTGTAATGAACAAATGTGGTAACAAATGTGAAAACATTCTTCAAACTAGAACGTGTGTAAACATATGTATGACAGAATCATCATCATGGAATTCAGTGACTTAATCTTGAGGGTACTTTTTAGAAACTTTTAGTCAGTAGTGCCAGCAAAAGAGAAAGAGAGAACAAGCCTGTGGATTTCTAATTTGGTGAAGAGGAAGTTTCAGTGGATTGTTGTTAGGAACATACTATAGCAGTGTGGTGATTTTGCATGTGCCACCTTTCCAAGGAGACTTTATGTGTTTCCACCTTGAATAAATGATTGCTATTTAGTACTATGGGTAAGGTTGTTAGACTCTGAATATGCAGGATATAAGGGTTTGTGTTGTAGTAGTAGAAACAGAAATTCCAGGAAACAACGGACAGTTATAAGTTACTATAAATGCTTCATATACAGAAAACCGAGAAGGTTTGATGAGAGAACATTGAGGAATTTTGTAGCTAGGATGGGGATGAGAGTGAAGGTTGAATACTGAAGTCAGAGAAGACCTTTTGGAGAGGGACAATGAAGCTGCCAGCTACAGGATGAGGAGCAGCAGCCATGTGAAAGGCTTGGAGGAGGATGTTCTGGAAAGAAAGAGCAATGAATCATGTCTGTTCATCATTTTTGTCTTAATATCCTGTGATGACGAGGACGCAGAAAGAGGGGTAGCCATCATGCCAGTCATTTTTTATTATTGTAATGTGTGGGAAAGAGAGAGTGCAAATAAGGGCCTGGCATATTGTAGATGCTTCATGCATAAATGTTCTTATTCTTCCCTTTTTTAAAAACAAAGGCTTCCTATACCTTTCCTATGCTTCTGAATCCAAAGAGAGTTGCACAATGTGTCTACTACTTGCTTGTTTTTATTTAAACAATAACACGAGACAAGTTTTTATTAATACTTTGTCATTTTATTCAACCACTTTTTCTATCATAAAAATGTTAATAAAACATAATTTGTACAAGCCTGTGTTTACCTAAATGTAGCAGCTCAACAATATTCTGTTTACACTCATTCTGGCTTATTCAGAAGTATCTTATCATGCCAAGTATCTTAGGACTAAACTTCGTTTTGTAATTGGAAATATGCTAATTTTTAATCCTCTAAGTATCTTAGCAAGCATAGTGTATTTTTTTTAAAAAACCCTCCTTATATTCGGTATGGAATGCAAAGTAGATTGAAGTAATTTGAAGTGAGGTTCTTGTTGTAAATACATGTATGTTACCTTTTTGTTTCTGAATATGTTTTATTTGAGTTTCCATGCTCAGCTTACAGGGTCTATACTCATAGGAAAATGGAAGAGAATCTTGATCTATAGAGCTTGTATGGGGTTCTCTATTGAAATGTCTTGGTTTCCAATAATTTCTCCTCTTATTTTTAAGTCTAATTGCTTTCAGCACAGGAAATTCAGATATGTTCAAAACAGTGATTAGAAAAATCTTTGTGTGTCTGTTATTATTTGTCATTAAAACTCATAATGGGGCTTAATTTAATTGGTGTCTCTTCAAGGACCATCCAAAGAAGTATGTTGGTCATTTGTCTGGGGCAGCACATCAAAAAAGAGACAATATCATAAGTGCACAAGTAAAAGGTAAGGAATGTATTTTATTAGAAAGCTCATTTGACAGTATGTTTACATTCAAACATGATTACTAATAGCCAGAGAAAGTCACCTTGAAATGCATAGTAAGGTAAAAGAGAAGTGAAATAGTGAACATTGGATATCCTAGCAGATGTCAGCAATGGATTCAGTTGTGAGTGTCATAAAAAATTGAATTATTAGTTCTGTTTTATGACACCCTAAGATCTGGGAGAGTTTCTGAAATAAGGAAGAGGAAGATGGAGTACAGGAAGTCAATGAAAGAAAAAGAAGCCAGTATATACAATGGGGGGGGTAGTTTAATAATTCCTTAAAAACAGGGAGAGCAGCTGGGCTCGATGACTTAGCCTGTAATCCCAGCACTTTAGGAGGCCGAGGTGAGTGGATTGCCCGAGCCCGCGGGTTCGAGACCTGCCTGGGCAACTTAGCGAGCCCTCATCTCTACAATAAATCAAAAAAATCAGCCGGGTGTGGTAGCGTGTGCCTGTAGTTCCAGCTACTTGGAAGGCTGAGGTGGAAGGATCGCCAGAGCCCAGCAGGTCGAGGCTGCGGTGGCCAGGAGCGGCCACTGCACTTCAGTCTAGGCGACAGAGTGAGACTGCAACTCAAAAAAAAAAAAACAAAAAAAGACACAGGAAAAAAAAAGAGAACAGGTAGAGCAGAATATTAGAAAGGTGGGAAGGATATGAGGTGTGCTTCCAGTACAGAAACTTGTCAGAGAAGTGTAGCAACACTTTTCTGCTCTTCCTCTTTTTCTCTTTGCTTGGAAGGCCTTAAGGTTGGAGGAACCAAACTACACAGAGCTGTGTTTTATCTACCACAGGTGAATCTAAGCATCTATGGTCACGCATACGTGTGTGACTTAATGTCATACAAAATGTTGCTGCCTCATAGCATAGTGTCACATAAGCCAAAATAAGACAACTGGAATGAAGAAGAGAGTAGGATTGTTATGGAGAGATCAAGGAAGCTACAGCCTGATAAAAATTCTGTTTCAAACTGTATGACTTGAGATGTAGTTTACATTTGAGGGACTTGATTGAGAGGAACTGAGACTAGATTTCAAAAGTATAAGGTTAAGGTCAAGGAAATGGGATTGCACACTTGGCATAGAGGTGAGCATTTCAAACTTTAATGAATTAGCTGAGGACCTTGTTCAAAAGCTCATTCTGATCCAGCAGGCCTGAGATTCTTTCATCCTAATAGTTCTCAGGTGATGCCAATATTTCTGGTCCTTGGACCACATATGCTCTAAGTAGCCAATGCATAGACTTTTCTTTACAGAGTTCTAGAAGAAATCCATTGGATAGCAGTTCAAAACCTAACAGGGTGAAGGGAATACATGATTTTGCTTTTAGTTTTGAGCATGTTTCTGGGCAGAGGAAAAGGAGAGAAGAGATGAAGAAATGGAAATTATAGATGTAAGATATCACGGCTCCATAAAGAGGAATGAATGGGAATAATCCATTCAAGGAATGAGTAGGAGAAGAATCAAATCACAGATGTAGCAATTTCTTTTGCCCACAAAGAGGGATTTTGAAGGGGGAATGAGGGTGAAAGGCAGGCGTTAGCTAGGTAATTTTCAAGTTAAAGAGGAGGAAGCTTGAGAGAATTCACTTCAGATGGCTTCACTAGATTCACACTGAAAACAGAAGATTACATTATCACTACTCTAGAGAAGACCAGAGCAGGAGGGAGTGTTAGAATTGAGGTAAAAGGTAAAGCACAGAAACTTATTTCTCCTCTCCACACTGCCAGGAATAAAGATATCTACTGTATTGCTGTTAGTTATTCAGATGAAATTAATTTGAATACAAAGCATTAGCTTTTTTTTTTAAGGAAACTAATTGTTTTATAGGATATCTATTGAAGAAAATTATTTAGAGATGAACATGATATACCACACTAAATTAAATTTATAGTGAAAATTGTATAGAGTTTATTTTTTGGATACTAAAATTGTCTTTTTCAATAAATATTGCATGGATTTTGAAATATGCAAGGTTATTAATATCTAATAACTTTGTGGTTATTCTGTTTTTTTCTTTCACAAGTATGTGTATATTGGAAGCTTATTGTATATTATTTATTCAGTTTGTTCTTACCTCCTTGCTATGAGTTTATGAAGAAACTTTAAGATAGCTAAACTAGGTGATAGTGGGCATGTAGTCATACCAGGAGCCCACAGAGATGTGGAAAAACAAGTTTATTAACTCTTATTCTTCAAGTGTATATCCAAGGTGATCTATTCAGAGGTTTCTCTGGTGAACATTGAACTGTAAATTTGAATGAGCTTCATCACAATTGTGTGCTTCCTAAATTTCAGAACAGTGTGAAGAGCATGAGAAATACATGATGAATCATGGTATAAATGATTCTGATGAGTTGTATGAAAGATATCCTGCAGCTTCTACCATCAGCTGTGACATTGATCCTGTCAGGATCAAGACTTGATCATTTGATTGATGCTCACTTTTCTCATCGTTCCTGACTGTTCACACTGATATCTGTACTTCTTTATTTCTTTAATAATCATTTGAATCATAATACGACTTTTGCCATTTTAATGGCATGTTTTGTGAAACCTATATTCCTATTTGCCTTCATATATTGCTGCCAGGTTGCTGTCCAAAGCAACTTGACAGCAATATAAATAAAAAGCACCCAAACCTAAAATAATCACTTTCAAAGCCAATCACAGGAATACTGCTCAATAGTAACTCTGAGTGATCTTGCAGCTGGCTTGTCATATTTATGTATAAATGATTATATGTCCTTTTTCCTTTTAGAGTCTCCTGGGAAATATTCTTCCTTGAAGGTAACAACTTTTATATCTTTAAGTTGTATTATTAACTATGTATTGCATGAAGTAGACATTAATTGTTAAACATTGTGTTTCAAAACCCATTCAGCCTATCATCGAAAGGAAAGATTCTGTTTTGCCTAAAGCAGTAGAGATGGAAGGTGAAGCAGCAGCCATATCAGGTACATTTTGAAATACAAATATAATTCTGGAAAGGACTATCTCAAAATATTGGAAACACACACATACTTTTCACTCATAATTTTTCTCTCAAATTTTATGGGCAAATAAATAATAACAATAAATCATAAATAATGCAGATGTTATTGTTGACATTCATCTTTGAAAAAATAATATACACACTAGGAAAGGAGATATTAAAGATATAAGCGCTAACTCAGATATTTCTGTTTTATGTTTTGATATCCTAAAGATTCTTGTTTGAATTCCTATACTTGTTAGGAATTCATAAAGGTGAATTGTGAGACTCTAAAACTTTTTCAGTGATTATTTTATTTTATTTTTTGAGTTGGAGTCTCACTCTGTTGCCCAGACTGGAGTGCAGTGGCTGCTCCCGGCCACCACAGCCTCTACCTGCTGGGCTCCGGTGATCCTTCCGCCTCAGCCTTCCAAGTAGCTAGAATTACAGGCATGTGCTACCATGCCTGGCTGATTTTTTGATTTATTGTAGAGATGAGGTCTCGCTGCCCAGGCGGGTCTCGAACCCGCAGGTTCAGGCAATCCACTCATCTCAGCCTCCCAAAGGCGCGGGATTACAGGCTGAGTCACTGAGCCCAGCTTCCAGTGATTATTTAAATTCTGCCTTTTACGGAGAGAAAAGCTTTACTTGTTAACGTGTCAGTTGTGCTTCAATTGTTATTATTTCACTTTAGTGTTGCTGTACTGATGGAATTAAACCAATCTGTTGTTCTGATTAGCAGGCTTTGTGTGTGTGTGTGTGTGTGTGTGTGTGTGTGTGTGTGTGTGTGTGCACTC
>NW_007155617.1:0-1437 GCF_000164805.1 Carlito syrichta | reverse complement strand
ACCTCTCTCAATTACTCCAGCATCACCCACTCACGCAAATCATTCCCTGCATAGCCATGGACACGTGTCATGACGCACATGGAATTGTCTTTTTTGTCACCAGAATCTCCTTTGGCTGGACTGGGTCACAGTGGCATGTTCGTTTCTCTTGGGCCTCGACCGACCAGACTCAGGTGGTCCTCCTGCCTTGACCCCTGGGCAGCCTGGACTCTGGGGGTCACCACACCTGACTCGATTTTGGTACCTCTCACTGAGACAAAGTCGGGGCATTTTGCCCAGGTTTGTCTCCAACCGCTGGGTTCAGGCAGCATCCCGCCTCAGCCTCCCAGGGCATGGGCTGATGGCCGTGAGCCACTGTGTCTGGCCAGGACTCACACATTCTGTTTGCAGGGGCGCCACAAAGGAGTGGCCTGAGACAGAGGCCACCACATCCAATGTAGCCGGGACTGCAGGCACCACCATGCACAACTCCAGTGTTTGTGTTCTGGTAAGTGATGAGGTCTTGTAACATGGCCCAAACTGTTCCTGAACTCCTGGGCTTCAGTGGTTCCTGCCTCTACCTCCCGAAGTCACAACCCGATTATCTGGCAATCCATCTTCTTTCAGGGACTCTAGTCCCAATGCTGAGGCTTCCTTCCAACTGATCTCTGTCTGTTCACGATGATTCCATCTCCATATACAAAAGAAGGCTCTTCCTTTTTTCATTTTTTTCCTTTATTTCCTTGAGTTGGAGTCTAATAACATCGTCCAGACTGGAGGGTGGTGGCTCGCTCCTGGCCACTGCAGCCTAGGGCCACTGGGCTCTGGGGAGCCTTTCCCCAGCATTCCGAGAAGTCGTTATGACAAGTGCATGCCACCATATATGGCTGAATTGTGATAGAGGGTAGGGATGAGGTCTTGCTGAGGTGCCAGTGTCGGTCTTGGCCAATGGGCTCAGGCTGGCCACTGGCCTCAGTCTCCCAAAGCACTGGGATGCAGAGGCTGAGCCCCCAAGTCCTGCTGAGATCTTTCATAGAAAATGAACCAGAAGGCCTAGTTCCGTGACCCATACCTGGAATCCCAGCACTCTGGGAGTCCGACGCAGGAGGATGGCTGGAGCACAGAAGCCCAGTGCCAGCCTGGGCCACACAAGGAGATCCTGTCTCCGCATCAATCCAAACAGGTGGTGTGGGGTAGAGGTGTCCATCGTCCTGGGCACTCTGGAGGCTGAGGCTAGAGTATCACCAAGACCCATGCTTTCAAGACTTGTGGATAATGACGGTCGTTTCCCCAGGCTCTGGCCTGGGCCACAGAGCCAGACCCTGTCTCCAAAAACATCAGAATCATACAGATTCTCAACGGCGTGTGGCATGTTTACAGGGTGACTGGCTTTGGAACCAGGAGCATGGGCTTGGGAGGGAAGAAATATCCCTAGAGATTTATGAGTCCCTGGCCTTT
>NW_007155616.1:0-1077 GCF_000164805.1 Carlito syrichta | reverse complement strand
GTCGTTTCCCCAGGCTCTGGCCTGGGTCACAGAAGCCAGACCCTGTCTCCAAAAACATCAGAATCATACAGATTCTCAACGGCGTGTGGCATGTTCACAGGGTGACTGGCTTTGGAAACCAGGAGCATGGGCTTGGGAGGGAAGAAATATCCCTGGAGATTTATGAGTCCCTGGCCTTTCTTGGTGGAAGTTCCTCATTGATGAGTCAGAAGATCTTGCCTGGGGCACATTTCTACCTCTGAGAGGAGAGCCAGTGGGAACCTGGCCAGGGAGCCTCAGGAACTCAGGCACCAAAGCGGGAGCAACAACTAGGTGTGTTGGGGCTGGAAGGTGCTGAGCTTTGGGGACCCTCACATGTTGGGGGTGGGGGTGTTGGACTGAGGGCAGAAGGTGTACAGGAGAATTTCTTTCTTTCTTTCTTTCTTTCTTTCTTTCTTTCTTTCTTTCTTTCTTTCTTTCTTTTCTTTCTTCACTAAGTTTCCCAGGCTGCTCTCAAACCACCCAACTCTGGCCATCCTCTCATACTGAGCCTCCCAATCTCCTGTGGTCACAGGATTTCCACTGGTCTTCTTGTCTGCTCTTGAACTCTGGCCCGGAGGTGAACCTCCTGCTGAGATCTGCCCTCACTCATGGTTTTCTGGGTTTTTCTTGGGGTCGAGGCAGCGCCTTGCAATGGTGTCCTGCCTGGTCTCGAGCTCCTGGGCTCCAAACTTCTTTCAGTCTCGGCCTCTCTGTGTGCCAAGGATACAGGCATGATTGGCCCAGTCATTCCCACCCGCCAGAAGATTTGACAGTCAAGCCTTCACTTTCCCTGAGGTGGCCCCTGTTAGGAGCAAGGTGGTCCATCCTGGGGAATGAGGTGGGCTGAGTGATGGGTGCCCCAGCAAAGACACACACATGCTACAGGCAATACCCCTGTGGCAGAATCGGTGGGTGACTCTGGCCATCCTCTCTGGGGTCCCAGGTCATCAGAAGGGAATGGGTCTCGCAGTGGGGCCTTGAAAGGATTGTGCAGGCTGGGCGCAGGGTCTCATGTCAGTCATCTTGGCACTCTGGGAGGATGAGGTGAGAGGATGG
>NW_007155615.1:0-772 GCF_000164805.1 Carlito syrichta | reverse complement strand
GGGCATGGCAGCACAATCGTGGATCCCAGGACCTTGACCTCTGTGCCTCAGAGGATCCTCCTGCCTTGGGCCCCAAGCAACTGGGAGTCCAGGGACCACCATGCCTGACTCGATTTTGGATACCTCTCTGTTGGGGACCGGCCCCGACCGGAAGGGGGTTGGGCCTGCACCAGAGAATCAGGACGCAGCGAGAAGAAACAACTCAGAGGCAGTTCTTCTGGGACCAGTCTGGCCAAGGACTGTGTGCCAATTTTATTCAAACTTTTTCCAGCTTATATGCCATTTTCTATAACCTCCAGCAGTATGACAAATACCTGCTGGGGGCTTACAGGTCTCATGATGCATATCATACTTCACAAAAGATTTTTGCTTAAGGTAACAATTAACAATCAAAATTCCATGATGCATATCGTGCTTCACAAAGCTTACATCAAGATAAGAAGTGTATGATTTCAGTAATAGTTTTGCAAACTGTTTTCTATAATATTTAATGCTTAATCTGTATATTATAGGCTATTCTTATTTTTACCTAATGTAAAATTTCCTATTAATTTTCTATGATTTAACGAAACACTCACAATCTATACTATTTATTTTAATGTCCAGCAGTAAAAAATATTTCGTCAGGGACAGTGGTACCAGAGCCCTCTATGAAATGCTAAGTAGTGAGAAGCAGAGAACGCTAACCACAGTGTTTGACAAACCCAATGTGTACTTTACCATTCAAGTCTGCCGGACACTGAAGTCGATGCCTTAAAGCAGAAATCCAAAG
>NW_007155614.1:0-1034 GCF_000164805.1 Carlito syrichta | reverse complement strand
ATTTTCCCAGCACCATTTACTGAATAGGTCTCCTCTCCCCATTGGTAGGTGGTGGGGGCTTTGTCGAAGATGAGTTGGTTGAGAAATTGAGGTTTTGCTTCTGGAATCTCAAATTCTGTTCCATTGATCTATATGCCTGTTCCTGTACCAATACCAAGCTGTTTTGATGATTGTAGCTTTATAGTAAAGTTTGAAATCTGGTATTGTGATACCACCTGTTTTTTGTTTTTTGTTTTTTTTTTTTGCTGAGGATTGTTCTGGCTATTCTTGGACGTTTGTGATTCCATATGAATTCCTGTATTGTTTTTTCTAGGTCTGAGAAGAATGTTGCTGGTAATTTAATGGGTATTGCATTGAATTTGTAGATTGCCTTAGGTAAGATGGACATCTTCACAATGTTGATTCTTCCGATCCATGAGCATGGGATATTTTTCCACTTGTTCATGTCAGCTTTGATTTTTTTGAGCAGTGTTTTGTAATTTTCATTGTAAAGGTCTTTCACGTCTCTGGTTAGGAAGATGCCAAGGTATTTCATTTTTTTTGTGGCTATTGTGAATGGAACTGTGTTTTTTATTTGGGTTTCTGTTTGTTTATTATTGGTGTAGAGAAATGCGATTGTCTTTTGTACATTTATTTTGTATCCTGAGATTTTGCCAAAGGCTTTTATCAATGTAAGGAGGCCTTTGACAGATTCTCTTGGGTTTTCAAGGTACACCATCATATCATCTGCATAGAGAGATAACTTGACTTCCTCTTTTCCTATTTGAATACCTCTGAGTGACTCCTCTTCTCTGATTGCTCTAGTCAGGACTTCCAATACTATGTTGAACAGGAGGGGAGAGAGTGGGCATCCTTATCTAGTTCCAGTTTTCGGGGGAATTGGTTCCAATTTTTGTCCATTTAGGAGTATGCTGGCTGTGGGTTTCTCGTAGATGGCTTTTACTATTTTGAGGTATGTTCCCCGTATGCCTAGATGTTCAAGGGTTTTGATCAAGAAGGGGTGCTGGATTTTATCAAAGGCTTTTTCTGCATCG
>NW_007155613.1:0-767 GCF_000164805.1 Carlito syrichta | reverse complement strand
CCTTACCCGGATACATGCATCGAAACCTGATGCTTGTTTAGACCTAAGAATACGCTGTGTAGTTTTTGGGGATGAGAACACATGTCACCCTGATTCCTTATCTTTCTTAGGAAAAGTCCGTGCAGATGCCTGTATATGAGGATTTCATTTACCCAGATTATCCTTCAAACACCCAAATTCGTATTTAGCCATTTGAAAGACACTCTGAAGTTTTTTTGGGGATTGAGGACACGTGTAAACCACATTCCTTATGCTTCCTTAGCAATAGACAGTGACTTTTCCTGTATATGAGGACTCCTATTATGCAGATTCTTACTCCCAAAACCCTTAGCAAGATGCTCTATAGGTTTTTGGGATGGAGGACTCGTATAACCAAGATTCCTTATTCTTCCTTAACAACAGGTGGTGTAGTGTTCTGTATATGAAGACTCCTTTTACCGAAATTCCTGCTTCATTCTCAACAAGACACCGAGACTTTTCGTGGTGACCTAGAATTCCAGTTGCTTGGATATCAAGAGAAAGACTCCCATAAAGTTCTTTTAGAATTGGAACTCAAGATTCCTGGTTCCCTTTTCAAAAGACAAACTAAAAATGTTGCCACATAGAAGCCCAGATTTCTGATTAAACCTTATCAGGAGACCTTGTAGATTTAGGCGATTGACAACTCCAAGAACCGGATTTCCTTTCCGTTCTCAGCCAGATACCCTGATTTTCCCTGTCGATATGGATTCCAAAACTCTGCATATAAAAATGCAGATGCCCAGATG
>NW_007155612.1:0-1082 GCF_000164805.1 Carlito syrichta | reverse complement strand
TCTTGTGAGGTCATTTGTGTAATGAGGTGCTGATACAAATCTCTACTTTCTCTTGATAAAGTTGTAGTGAAACCTGCCAAGTGACTGGGGAAAGTCTTTGTGTATTCTCGATTCCTTTTCTTCCAGGTTCTTCTCATTATCTTCTTCCTGTGTCCCATGTGGGGATGTTTAGAGGCAGACTAGTTAAGGGCGTTCAGTTAGCTCACACATCGACTTGTTTTGAAAGCCAGATCTGCCGCTTACAATCTGTTTGACTTTGGGCAAGTTTGTGAACTCTTTTAGCCTCAGTTTACTCATCTAGACAGTAAGGAGACTCACAACAGAAGCCCACTCTGGATTAGTGAGTTAATTACATGAGCCACATATCTAGACTACTTAAAACAGTACCAGGTGCATTTTAATTACGATGGAAGTGTTTGCTGTTATTATCATTATTATAGTATCAGGAAATATTGACTGTGCCCTTCTAGTTCCTTCCCTCTCTTCCCAGTATGGACTGGATAAAAGCAAATTTCCTCATGTATATGTTTAGAAGAAACATGGTGTGTTAGCATCACAAAGACCTAGGCTCAAATCTCATCTGTTGTTACCTTTTGCTCTAGTGTGAAGCTTTGTTCAGACAGACTGTTTCCCTTTATAGCTGGCCTCTCCCTGCCCCCTCCCTTGGGGAGTGGCCTCTGACCAAGGTTGTCTCCTAAGGGTATGCATATTACCAGCAATGAGTTATGGAATGCAGGTGACCAATCATAGCTGAAAACAATGAAGTCATCACTCAGTCAATATAATTGTACTCACCATATAGGGATTTGAATAATTAGCTTGATTGCTTTGATTAAAAAACTGCTTGCCATAGTGCCTCAAGGTGTGGATTCTTCACCCACCTGCCACTCTCAGTGCCTCCTGTAAGTTTTTGGTTTTTTTTTTTAGTCAGAGTCACACTCTGTCACCCAGGCTGGAGTGCAGTGGCACGTTCACAACCACCGCAGCCTTGACCTGCTGGGTTTAGACAATCCTTCCACCTCAACCTTTCAAGTAACCCAGAACTACAGGTGCATGCAAGCATGCATGATTTGTTTTTTTTG
>NW_007155611.1:0-944 GCF_000164805.1 Carlito syrichta | reverse complement strand
TTCATTACTTACACATTTCATGAGTTGTGTTTGTGTTTTTTTGCTTCCATGAATAACCTTATGCTATGCTCCAGTTTCTTTTTGCACTTCAAATGTGATCATCCTTTATTCAAGTTCTTTAAATCCCTAAGCCTTGCTCTTTTCAGGGCAGGCACATATAGCAACTCAACTGGGGCATTAGCTAGTCTAGGAGTTATATCTTCCAGTAAAACCCCTTAATCCATCAGAGAGAGAGAGAGAGAGAGAGAGAGAGAGAGAGAGAGACTGTGTGTGTGTGTGTTTCATCTACCATGCATTCTACCAAAATTTATTTGGGTTCCTCCATTAACCTGAAACTGTGCTGGGTTCTAGTAATAAAGAAATGAGTCAGGTGTGGTCTCTGCCCTGGCAGAGCTCATGTATTCCAGTGTGGAGACAGACACATAAATGGGTGTTTAAAAGCAATCCAGTGGGTGTGAAAGGAAACATTAGGGAGGGGCAGCTAATTCATCTGTTGGAGCAGTTTGTCAAATATTTAGAGGAAGCTGTTATTTGTGAGTCTGACAGAATAAGTCAAGAGCTAGCCTGAAGGGAAAGGAGACAAAGAACAGGCCTGAGTGGATATTTTTGGCACAGGGGTCACATAAGCAAAGTACTGAGGAAAGAAGCAGGCTAGAGGGAGTGGGGTAGCCAGAGGCAGGAGACAGAGAAGAAAAACCTGAGGTTGCAGAGAGATCAGGGAGGGCTCAGAGGGGCAGGAGTGAAATAGATACCTGGGGAGCTACAAACAGAATGGTATGGGCCTATCTGAATTGTGCATTTCTCTGTAGGTTACATAGAGAATAGATCAGGAAGGCAAGAGTGAAAATCAGGAGACAAGTCAGAAGTCTAGAACAATAGGTGAGTCAATAGATGGTGAGGGCCTGACTGAGAACCGCAGGGGAAGGAGAAAGGAAGAGGGGACA
>NW_007155610.1:0-813 GCF_000164805.1 Carlito syrichta | reverse complement strand
CCTGGTCCCCATACAAAATAGTTTAACTGGGTTTTCTGCTGACCCATCACTGAGAATGTGCATCAGCCTTCCTAAGTCCCCCATGAATGGCAGCTGTCCGAGTCGGAGATGCCTTTAGTGGGTAGCTCTGTGGTCAGTCATTCAGAGCAGAGACGTGGCCCTGCTGAGTGATTCTGCAGCTGGTCTGGTATTGAGCCTGGGGCTGGGAGTATAACCCAGTAGAAACTTTCTCCTACATCATGGACAAGGTTGTTGAGTCTTGATGTCTAAACTCTCACATTTCTTTTTTTTTTTTTTTTTGAGTTGGAGTCTCACTCTGTCACCCAGACTGGAGTGCAGTGGCCACTTCCGGCCACCGCGGCCTCGACCTGCTCTGCTCTGGCGATCCTTCCGCCTCAGCCTTCTGAGTAGCTGGAATTACAGGCATGTGCTACCACGTCTGGCTGATTTTTTTATTTATTGTAGAGACGAGATCTCGACTGCCCAGGTGGGTTTCGGACCCGCAGGCTCAGGCAATCCACTCACCTCAGCCTCCCAAAGGCGCGGAATTACAGGCTGAGTCACCGAGCCCAGCTCTCACATTTCGTTTATTTGAGTAGGAGTCTCACTCTGTCACCCAGGCTGGATGCTCATGGACCATAGCCGCTGCAGCCTTGATCTGCTGGGCTCAGGAGATCCTTCTGCCTCAGCCTCCCAAGTAGCTTGAATTACAGGTGTGTGCCACTGTGCCTGGCTAATTTTTTGATATATTGTAGAAACGAGGTCTCACCAAGTTTCACGGGCTGGTCTCAAATACTTGGGTTCAGGCAATCC
>NW_007155609.1:0-806 GCF_000164805.1 Carlito syrichta | reverse complement strand
TTAGTGGGTAGCTCTGTGCTCAGTCATTCAGAGCAGAGACGTGGCCTGCTGAGTGATTCTGCAGCTGGTCTGGTTTTGCGCCTGGGGCTGGGAGTATAACCCAGTAGAAACTTTCTCCTACATCATGGACAAGGTTGTTGAGTCTTGATGTCTAAACTCTCACATTTCTTTTTTTTTTTTTTTGAGTTGGAGTCTCACTCTGTCACCCAGACTGGAGTGCAGTGGCCACTTCCGGCCACCGTGGCCTCGACCTGCTCTGCTCTGGCGATCCTTCCGCCTCAGCCTTCTGAGTAGCTGGAATTACAGGCATGTGCTACCACGTCTGGCTGATTTTTTTATTTATTGTAGAGACGAGATCTCGACTGCCCAGGTGGGTTTTGGACCCGCAGGCTCAGGCAATCCACTCACCTCAGCCTCCCAAAGGAGCGGAATTACAGGCTGAGTCACCGAGCCCAGCTCTCACATTTCGTTTATTTGAGTAGGAGTCTCATTCTGTCACCCAGGCTGGATGCTCATGGACCATAGCCGCTGCAGCCTTGATCTGCTGGGCTCAGGAGATCCTTCTGCCTCAGCCTCCCAAGTAGCTTGAATTACAGGTGTGTGCCACTGTGCCTGGCTAATTTTTTGATATATTGTAGAAACGAAGTCTCACCAAGTTTCACGGGCTGGTCTCAAATACTTGGGCTCAGGTAATCCTCTTGTCGCCACCTCTCAAAGTGCTGGGATGACAGGTATGAACCAATGCGCCAGCCTCACTTTCTTTTTTTTAACCTTGCCAAATTCCTAACTTTTTAATGTGATTGCTT
>NW_007155608.1:0-832 GCF_000164805.1 Carlito syrichta | reverse complement strand
TAGCAAACAAACCAAGATTCCCATAGACTTTTAGACAAGTCTTATTCATAAAGCTAACAATGATACTTTCGGTCCAATGTCCCAAATTACAAATGTTTCAAGAAAGTTTCTTTAAGTGTATATTTCTTTATGTGTCAGGAATATTCTCATCTTAGGCTCTTATGTTCTTCAGAGTCCTGTGATCGCCTCCCTTGTCCAGATGTCCTTGTTACATTTTTCTTATCTTGCAGTGCTTGTTTCTAAAGATAACTCAAAAGAAGCTTTTAGTAATGTTTCCCAGGCCTCTCAAGGTTACTTACTGTTTTAGCTGATCTGTCATAAAAGTGTCTGATTATTATATTATGAGTTCAGTGAAAACCTACTCTATCCATGTTAACTTAGAGTTATAAGTTTATAGTTTTAACTATAGAATTAAGCCTTAACATTAATCTTTATCCTAAGTTAGTGAAAACAGTGTTATAAATCATCTACATAACTCCTAGATAAGTGTTAGAACTTATAATGAATTCATAATGAACTACTATAAACTTGTGCTTCTAAAAATCCTTATGTCTAAACACTAAACTGCAAATCCTAAATCAAATAGGGAGTGGATATACTTATATCATTTATTACTTAAGCAATATCTAGTAACTTATAACCAAGTGAAAGAAAGCATTCTTGATGTGCTTCAGAGTTTAACCCTTGCATATGTTAGAAAAGGCCAAGTGGCATAGTGGGAAAATTGGAAAAATAAGCCATGATATTTCCAGGTTAGCTGTGATTCTTCACATAAACATGCCATCTTCTTCTTCCATGACTGCAGAGAATTTCTTCAGCTGTATCAACAACA
>NW_007155607.1:0-781 GCF_000164805.1 Carlito syrichta | reverse complement strand
TGCAGTGCTTGTTTCTAAAGATAACTCAAAAGAAGCTTTTAGTAATGTTTCCAGGCCTCTCAAGGTTACTTACTGTTTAGCTGATCTGTCATAAAAGTGTCTGATTATTATATTATGAGTTCAGTGAAAACCTACTCTATCCATGTTAACTTAGAGTTATAAGTTTATAGTTTTAACTATAGAATTAAGCCTTAACATTAATCTTTATCCTAAGTTAGTGAAAACAGTGTTATAAATCATCTACATAACTCCTAGATAAGTGTTAGAACTTATAATGAATTCATAATGAACTACTATAAACTTGTGCTTCTAAAAATCCTTATGTCTAAACACTAAACTGCAAATCCTAAATCAAATAGGGAGTGGATATACTTATATCATTTATTACTTAAGCAATATCTAGTAGCTTATAACCAAGTGAAAGAAAGCATTCTTGATGTGCTTCAGAGTTTAACCCTTGCATATGTTAGAAAAGGCCAAGTGGCATAGTGGGAAAATTGGAAAAATAAGCCATGATATTTCCAGGTTAGCTGTGATTCTTCACATAAACATGCCATCTTCTTCTTCCATGACTGCAGAGAATTTCTTCAGCTGTATCAACAACAAAGACGGAAGACAGAAGGGCCTCAGTTGCCCGGTCTCGCTTTGCAGCCGGGTGTCCTGGGCACCTGGACTTTGTCAATCAGGCGGGCCTCCAAGGCTGGCTCCCAACAGTGACCCTGCACCTGTCCTGACATTGCTACACATTTGTGTTTTTATCTCTTGGCTTTCTTTTGTTTTC
>NW_007155606.1:0-797 GCF_000164805.1 Carlito syrichta | reverse complement strand
CATAATGAACTACTATAAACTTGTGCTTCTAAAAATCCTTATGTCTAAACACTAAACTGCAAATCCTAAATCAAATAGGGAGTGGATATACTTATATCATTTATTACTTAAGCAATATCTAGTAACTTTTAACCAAGTGAAAGAAAGCATTCTTGATGTGCTTCAGAGTTTAACCCTTGCATATGTTAGAAAAGGCCAAGTGGCATAGTGGGAAAAATGGAAAATAAACCATGATATTTCAGGTTAGCTGTGATTCTTCACATAAACATGCCATCTTCTTCCATGACTGCAGATAATTTCTTCAGCTGTATCAACAACAAAGACGGAAGACAGAAGGGCCTCAGCTGCCCGGTCTCGCTTTGCAGCCGGGGGTCCTCAGGGCACCTGGACTTTGTCAATCAGGCGGGTCTCCAAGTCTGGCTCCCAACAGTGACCCTGCACCTGTCCTGACATTGCTACACATTTGTGTGTTTATCTCTTGGCTTTCTTTTGTTTTCTTCAATAGTCAGTGTGTGTGTCATACAGAGAATCCACACACAAGACAAACTGGGAACTAGGACCTCCCATCCAAGAAATCTTGCTTGGATGTCTACTCCCATTGAGTCTAGTCTGAATCCTTGAGCTAACTCACTGCCAGTTTCACTGTAGAAACCAGAGGGGAGCAGTGAGGTGTGACCTGCACAATGGAGTCTGAGAAGTCCAGCAGGCATTAGAATCTGTGAAGCTTGAGTGGGAATTTAGGGAGGTTGTTGTGACTTGGAACTTCAAGCAATTATTGGGGCTCTGGAGCAGAACTT
>NW_007155605.1:0-697 GCF_000164805.1 Carlito syrichta | reverse complement strand
CTAATAAGGCAGGGAGTATCAGTCGGCACTAAAAAGGCAAGTCGTATCAAACGGCACTAAAAAGGCAAACAGTATCAAACGGCACTAATGAGGCAAATAATATCAGGCGGCACTAATAAGGCAAGTAGAATCAGACGGAACTAATAAGGGAAGGAGTTTCAGACGACAATAATAAGGCAAGGAATATCAGAATGCACTAAAAAGGCAAGGAGTGTCAGACGGCGCTAATAAAGCAAAGAGTATCAGACGGCATTAATAAGGCAAGTAGTATCAGAAGGCATTCAAAAGGCAAGGAGTATCATACGGCAATTATAAGGCAAGTAGAATCAGACGGCACTAATAAGGAAAATAGTATCAAACGGCACTAACAAGGCAAGAAGTATCAGACGGCACTAAAAAGGCACGTAGTATCAGACAGCACTAAGAAGGCAATTAGTGTCAGATGGCACTAAGAAGTCAAGTAGTATCAGACGACACTAATAAGGCAAGTAGTATCAGAGGACACTAAGAAGGCAAGTAGTGGCAGACAACACTAAGAAGGCAAGTATTATCAGACGACAATAAGAAGGCAAGAAATATCAGTTGACAGTAAGAGTGCAAGTAGTATCAGACGGCACTAAGAAGGCAAGTAGTATCAGAAGGCACTAAGAAGGCAAGTAGTATGAGATTGTACTAAGAAGGCAAGTAGTATCAGACG
>NW_007155604.1:0-833 GCF_000164805.1 Carlito syrichta | reverse complement strand
TAGGATCAGATGGCACTAAAAAGGCAAGTATAATTAGACGGCACTAATAAGGCAATTATGATAAGATGGCACTAATAAGGCAAGTAGGAACAGACGACAATAATAAGGCAAGTAGGACCAGACGAAATTAATAAGACGAGGAGTATCAGACGGCACTAATAAGGCCAGGAGTATCAGACTGCACTAATAAGGCAAGTAGGATCAGACGACACTAATAAGGCAAGTAGGATCAGAGGGAACCAATAAGGCAAGGAGTATCCGATGGCACTAATAAGGCCAGGAATATCAGACTGTACTATTAAGGCAAGTAGGATCAGACGGCACTAATAAGGTAAGTAGGATCATTCGGCACTAATAAGGCAAGTAGGATCAGACGGGACTAATGAAGCAAGTAGTTTCAGACGGCAATAATAAAGCAAGTAGTATCAGACGGCACTATAAGGCAAGGAGTATATGACTCCACTAATAAGGCAAGTCATATCAACTGGCACTAACAAGGCAAGTAGGATCTGAGGAAAATAATAAGGAAAGGAATATCAGACGGCACTAATAAGGCAAGGAGTAACAGATGACACTAATAAGGCAGGGAGTATCAGACGGCACTAAAAAGGCAAGTTGTATCAGACGGCACTAAAAAGGCAAACAGTATCAGACGGCACTAATAAGGCAACTAATATCAGACGGCACTAATAAGGCAAGTAGAATCAGACGGCACTAATAAGGGAAGGAGTTTCAGACGACAATATTAAGGCAAGGAATATCAGAATGCACTAAAAAGGCAAGGAGTGTCAGACGGCACTAATAAAGCAAAGAGTATCAGACGGCATTAATAG
>NW_007155603.1:0-785 GCF_000164805.1 Carlito syrichta | reverse complement strand
TCGTCATTAAGTCAGTTGGCTATCCAGCTGGTTAACTAATTAAAAAGCTAATTATGTCAGGTTGGCAGCCATCTGGCTAGCTAGTTGTTTCAGCTAGATAAGTCAGCTGGCTAACTAGGAAGCAAGCTATATAAGACAGCTAGTTGTGTCAGGTACCTAGCTAGTTAAGGCAGCTGACTAGTTAGATAACTAGCTAGGTAGCTAGCTAATTAAGCTAACTAGTTAAGCCAGCTGATTACCTAGGTAGCTAGCTGTTTAAGTCAGCTAGTTAAGTCAGCTTGCTAACTAGTTAAGTCATTGAGTTATGTCAGCTGGCGAGCCAGCTGCCTAGCTGGATAGCTAGCTAGTTAAGTCAGCTGGCTTGCAAGTTAACTAGCTAGTTAATTAACCTAGTTAAGTCAGCTCACTAGCCAGCTGGTTAGCTAGGTAGCTAAGTAGTTAAGTATGCTGGCAATCCAACAGGCTATGTAGGTACCTAGCTAGTTAAGTCAGCTGGCTATCCAGCTGGCAAGCTAAGTTCCAAGGCAGTTAGGTCAGCCTGCTAGCCAGCTGGATAGCTAGTTAAGTCACCTAGTTAAGTCAGCTGGTTCAACTGCTGTCTAGTTAGGTAGCTAGATAGTTAAGTCAGCTGTCTAGCCCGCTGGCTATCTATTTAAATCACCTAGCTAAGTCAGTTGGTTAGCCAGCTGGCTACCTAGTAGCTTACTAATTACATAAGCTAGGCTAGACAGCTGGCTAGTGTATTAAGTCGATTTGTAAAGTCAGCTTCCTAGCCAGTTGGCTAG
>NW_007155602.1:0-698 GCF_000164805.1 Carlito syrichta | reverse complement strand
TAATTAAGCTAGCTAGTTAAGTCAGCTGATTACCTAGGTAGCTAGCTGTTTAAAGTCAGCTAGTTAAGTCAGCTTGCTAGCTAGTTAAGTCATTGAGTTATGTCAGCTGGTGAGCCAGCTGCCTAGCTGGATAGCTAGCTAGTTAAGTCAGCTGGCTTGCAAGTTAACTAGCTAGTTAATTAACCTAGTTAAGTCAGCTCACTAGCCAGCTGGTTAGCTAGGTAGCTAAGTAGCGAAGTATGCAGGCAATCCAACAGGCTATGTAGGTACCTAGCTAGTTAAGTCAGCTGGCTATCCAGCTGGCAAGCTAGGTACCTAGGCAGTTAGGTCAGCCTGCTAGCCAGCTGGATAGCTAGTTAAGTCACCTAGTTAAGTCAGCTGGTTCAACTGCTGTCTAGTTAGGTAGCTAGATAGTTAAGTCAGCTGTCTAGCCCGCTGGCTATCTATTTAAATCACCTAGCTAAGTCAGTTGGTTCGCCAGCTGGCTACCTAGGTAGCTTGCTAATTACATAAGCTGGCTAGACAGCTGGCTAGTGTATTAAGTCGATTTGTAAAGTCAGCTTGCTAGCCAGTTGGCTAGCTATATAGCAAGCTAGTTAATTCAGTTGACTAGCAAGCAGGCCAGCTGTTTAAGTCAGTTAGTTATGTCAGCTGACTAGCCAGCTGGCTAGCTAGGTAGCGAGCTAGTTGTCAGTTGG
>NW_007155601.1:0-738 GCF_000164805.1 Carlito syrichta | reverse complement strand
TACCTTGAAAACCCAAGAGAATCTGTCAAAGGCCTCCTTACCTTGATAAAGGCCTTTGGCAAAGTCTCAGTATACAAAATAAATGTACAAAAGACAATTGCATTTCTCTACACCAACAATAAACAAACAGAAACCCCCAATAAAAAACACAATTTCATTCACAATAGCCACAAAAAAAATGAAATACCTTGGAATCTTCCTAACCAGAGACGTGAAAGACCTTTACAATGAAAATTACAAAACACTGCTCAAAGAAATCAAAGCTGGCACGAACAAGTGGAAAAATATCCCATGCTCATGGATCGGAAGAATCAACATTGTGAAGATGTCCATCTTACCTAAGGCAATCTACAAATTCAATGCAATACCCATTAAATTACCAACAACATTCTTCTCAGACCTAGAAAAACAGCACAGGAATTCACATGGAAATACAAACATCCAAGAATAGCCATAACAATCCTCAGCAAAAAAAACAAAGCAGGGGGTATCACAATACCAGACTTAAAACTTTACTATAAAGCCACAATCATCAAAACAGCTTGGTATTGTGTTGGGAGCCAGCCACGGAGACCCACTGAGCTTTAGGGATCAGGGAGGGCCGTGGACCCCGAGACCGCTAGGATGTGTTTGGGAGCCATAGACCCCCTTTTCCTCCCCCTTTTGCCATGCAGCACAAAAACAACCTAAAGGAACTCTGCTGGCCTAAGCTGAAGGCTCTGTGACAGTGACAGGCGA
>NW_007155600.1:0-669 GCF_000164805.1 Carlito syrichta | reverse complement strand
CCTTGTCCAATAGAGCAAGACTGCACCCCTACACCCAGTCCTCAAGGATAGGGAGACCAAGTCTCTCAGAAGAAGAAATAATGAACGTTCAGGAACACGGGCACCAGCCTTCACGGCAGCGCTGCTCACAACAGCTCACAGCGGGAGACAGAGGTCCTGCCACAGTTGAACAGGTGGATACAACATGGTCTGACCCACAATAGAAAATGCTTCTGCCATAAACCGACACGCTGCCATGTGGACTTGCACTGCAACGTGGACCCACGGGCTGCAACGTGGACTTCCTTTGTAGAATAAGACAAATATAGGACTTGTCCTTTGTTTCTGGCACAGAGATCCTAACACTCTTGGAGTTTCCTAATATAGGAGTGAGCCCCTACTGATTTCCCCTCCCTAAGCTTGTGCTCACAGGGTGTGCTGGGGTGAGGCCTTTGGAGAGCCTTGGGGTGGGTGGGGCTGGTCGCCAGAATGACCAAGTGATTAGAGGGTAGGAACTGCCAGCCCACTCATTGACATCCAGGAAAGTGCCAGAGATTAAGCACTATACAAACTATTGAGGGAAGCAGTGGCTCACACCTGCCATCCCAGCACTTTGGGAGGCCAAGGTGGGAGGATGACTTGAGGCCAGGAGCTCAAGACCAGCCTGGACAACATAGCAAGATCCCCCTG
>NW_007155599.1:0-610 GCF_000164805.1 Carlito syrichta | reverse complement strand
GGGTGCCGGCACGAGGCGTGTGTGTAGACCTAACCCCTAACTGTGCCCACAGCTTTAGAATAAAAATATGTTTAAAAAAACTGAATACAGGTGCAACTTTCTGAAATAACTGCCGTTTTTCAAGTTGGTGATACGGTTTTACACCAGCCCTGCACAGAAATTCTCGTTATTTCACATGCTCTTCAAAAGTTGAGGCGATTGTTTTCATTTAGTGATCCTAATGGATATGCGTTGTGTTTCTTTGTGATTTTAATTCATATGTATCTCCTGGGTAGTGCTTTTGAACACTATTCCACGGGCTTTGTCGCATATTTGGTTATCTGCTTTTGTTTCCTCTATATCCACACTTTTTCTTCTCCCTAGTTTCTTGATTTTTCCATGTTTAGTGTTACCATCTATGCACAAAGAGACACTTTCGGGACCACACGTTTTTTTCCTGAGGTTTCCAGTTAATCTCAGATATTGCTTGTTGAGTGTGTTGGAAGAGGAGATGCAGTGTCTCTTGGTACATTGGTAATTTCTCTATGACATTATCCAGTTTATTAAGAATCTTTTTAAAAGAGAAAACTAGCCCATTTTTTCAGGTTATACGTTTGTTTTTCATGACATT
>NW_007155598.1:0-726 GCF_000164805.1 Carlito syrichta | reverse complement strand
CCAGAGAGTTATCAAGCAGTGAGGGAGAGGGGTGAGAAGGCTGAGGTTGGGGTCAGGCACCGTGGCCTTTGGCACCGGCCCCTCCTCCAAAGACAAAAGAGAAAGACTGGAGACTGGGGTCAGGTGACCCAGCTGGAGACGCCAGCCCCTCCTTGCCAGATAAAGGTGGAGGGTGAGAAGGAGGAGAAACTGGTGGAGAGTGGAATAGCAAAAGCAGACTATAGAGAGGTTTATTTGCTGGGTTGAAGTCAGAGATAGAGGAGGGAGGTGGCAGCGTAAATGGGATGGGGAGGGAAGGGGAATCTCTGCCCATTTTTCTGAACGCTCGTAGAAGTTATAGAGATCCCAAATAATGTCAGAATTTAGGAACCCGTAGGGGCCACTTATTTTGGTTGTCTAAGAGATAGGTGGGCCAATTTTGGGTACTGAAGCAGATTAAATGCTTAGGCTTAATATCGGGAGTGAGGGAGAGTGTAGAGAGATTATTTAAGAGGCACTTGAGGGGGGTGTCAGCCGGAAGAGATGACGAGTTTTCTACGTTAGCAGTGGGGGCTGGTCAGGGCGTCCCCTGGACAAGCGACCACTGAGGAACGGGTGGGTTACAATAAAGCCTGTTGTCACAGGTCGTTATTGTAGACCCAGATTCTCCTGGAGAATCAAGGAGGTTAAGGGTAACGCGGTACCGGGATTTTTGACAAGAAAGTTACCCAAAACCAGAGGGAGGGG
>NW_007155597.1:0-846 GCF_000164805.1 Carlito syrichta | reverse complement strand
CGTTTTCTATGTTAGCAGTGGGGGCTGGTCAGGGCGTCCCCTGGACAAGCGACCACTGAGGAACGGGTGGGTTACAATAAAGCCTGTCGTCACAGGTCATTATTGTAGACCCAGATTCTCCTGGAGAATCAAGGAGGTTAAGGGTAACGCGGTACCGGGATTTTTGACAAGAAAGTTACCCAAAACCAGAGGGAGGGAAGGCTTGAAATCTCTAGCGGCTGAGGGAAAACTGATAGGGGTCTGCTGCAGTCATAAAGACCTAGGCGGGGTGTGGCCCCCCTCTTGCCCAGGGCCGAAGGAGCTGCCGGGCAATCAACGGCCAGTTTCCCCGGTTGTCCCAGGCAAGGTTTTAGGTTTTCAGTGTGGGGACACTTACCAATCCGAAGGCCAGTGGTGGATGTAGCATTGGTGTTCAGGAGAATGGGCGAAGTCCTTAAGGGGTGAGTCCCACCTGGCTCTGGGCCGGGGTCCCGCCTTAGGGCGAGAGAATACCCAACTGAGTCACACGGCACCAATGAAAGATGGTGGCACGCAGTGAGATTCAACACCCTTTAAGACCAAGAGATTTCATGGGGATGAGCGCGGTGACTACAGAACCTGAGAATCAGATTGCAGCATGGAGGCAGGGGTATGGCAGGTTTTATAGAAATTTAAAGCAACCTGTCAATTACCTATTGGTCGGCAGGTGAGGTATTTTGGGGATTGGCAGGGGCTTTCGCGGACATGGAAACGGTGGGCTTTGTTGTGGAAGGAGAACCCGGAAGGCCTTGTCCGAGCCTCCATGTTAGTTTGTCTGGGCGCCTTCTTAGGCAGGAGCGCTATTTTAGGTGGGGGCCACGCCTAGGC
>NW_007155596.1:0-847 GCF_000164805.1 Carlito syrichta | reverse complement strand
TTAATGGGGATGAGCGCAGTGACTACAGAACTGAGAATCAGATTGCAGCATGGAGGCAGGGGTATGGCAGGTTTTATAGAAATTTAAAGCAACCTGTCAATTACGTATTTGTTGGCAGGTGAGGTATTTTGGGGATTGGCAGGGGCTTTCGCGGACATGGAAACGGTGGGCTTTGTTGTGGAAGGAGAACCCGGAAGGCCTTGTCCGAGCCTCCATGTTAGTTTGTCTGGGCGCCTTCTTAGGCAGGAGCGCTATTTTAGGTGAGGGCCACGCCTAGGCTTACCCTTTGGAGGGGGCAGGTTCCTCGTGGCTGGCTGACTTTCAAGTGTTTCTTGTAGAGGTGGTCTTGTGGCAGCGTAGGTTCTTAGGGATTGTATATCTGGGAAAGATTTCAATTCTCCCTCACTGATGAAGCTTAGCATGACTGGGTAGGTTATTCTCAGTTGAAATTGTTTATCTTTTAGAACTTTGAAGATAGGGCTCCAAGATCTCCTAGCCTGGAGGGTTTCTGTAGATAAATCTGCTTCTCTTCTAATTGGTCTTCCCTGGTATGTGGTCTGACCTTTTTCTGTTGCAGCCTTTCGGATTTTTTCTTTTATACCTACTCTATTCAGATGAATTATTATGTCTGGGAGTTGGTCTTCTCATTTGTAGTCTTGTAGGGGTTCTCTGTATCTCTTGTGTTTGAATTTTTTCATCCTTGAGGAGATGAGGGAAGTTTTTTTGAATGATTTCATGAAATGTTTGTTCCAGTGTGGCCTCTGTTTCTCTCTATGCCTCAGGAAGGCCAATTACTCTTAGGTTCAGTCTCCTGAAGTGATCATTCATCTCTTGAAGGTTTGTTCTG
>NW_007155595.1:0-730 GCF_000164805.1 Carlito syrichta | reverse complement strand
CCTCCATGTTAGTTTGTCTGGGCGCCTTCTTAGGCGGGAGTGCTATTTTAGGTGGGGGCCATGCCTAGGCTTACCCTTTGGAGGGGGCAGGTTCCTCGTGGCTGGCTGGCTTTCAAGTGTTTCTTGTAGAGGTGGTCTTGTGGCTGCGTAGGTTCTTAGGGATTGTATGTCTGGGAAAGATTTCAATTCTCCCTCACAGATGAAGCTTAGCATGACTGGGTAGGTTATTCTCAGTTGAAATTGTTTATCTTTTAGAACTTTGAAGATAGGGCTCCAAGATCTCCTAGCCTGGAGGGTTTCTGTAGATAAATCTGCTTCTCTTCTAATTGGTCTTCCCTGGTATGTGGTCTGACCTTTTTCTGTTGCAGCCTTTCGGATTTTTTCTTTTATACCTACTTTGTTCAGATGAATTATTATGTCTGGGAGTTGGTCTTCTCATTTGTAGTCTTGTAGGGGTTCTCTGTATCTCTTGTGTTTGAATTTTTTCATCCTTGAGGAGATGAGGGAAGTTTTCCTGAATGATTTCATGAAATGTTTGAACAGTGTGGCCTCTGTTTCTCTCTATGCCTCAGGAAGGCCAATTACTCTTAGGTTCAGTCTCCTGAAGTGATCATTCATCTCTTGAAGGTTTTGTTCTGTCTTTTTGAGCTGCTTTTCTATGCCTTTGACAGTTTGGGTTAGTTCTGTGTTTTGGTCTGCGAGCTCTGTGATTCTTTCTTCTGCTTGGCTG
>NW_007155594.1:0-753 GCF_000164805.1 Carlito syrichta | reverse complement strand
GAAATAAAATGTGGTTAGCAGAGGGGAAAGAATGGAGCAGATAGTGGGTGAAAAGGGGAGTGGAGAGATAGAGGAGTAAAGGGGGAAACAAACGAGTGTGCCAACAAATAGAGAGAGAGGCCTATACTGAAACAGATAAAAACAATAGACCACCGCTACAGTCGAACCAACTCTCATACAAACAAAAATAAAACATATAGTGATGCTAGCATACCAGCTATCCAACCATCTTATTAGTGTGCTGTTCCTCTATACAAAGACCTGGTTCACAGACAGAATAAAAGAGAAGAAAAGGAAAGGGAAAAGAGAAAAAAGGGAACAATACAGTAGGAATAGAATTAAGTCATTAAACTAATAGAATCAATGAAGCACACTCTGAGACATTTCGTTTAAGTCCAATGTCCTTTCAGGTCTGATTTCTCGTTTTTGTTTTTTTTTTCAAGCTGGTAAATTAGTTTGCAGTTAGGGTCAGTTCCCCTGATCTGCTGTGAAGGACAGTTCAGAATAACCTCGGTTCAGAAGTTTAGTCTATGTCTTTATGAAGCTTGTCTCTCCCGTTTCGGTGTTGTTACCTTGAATCGCCAGCAGGTGGTGCTATCTCATCTGCTCGCCCCAGAGGGGGTGGGGCCGGACAGGAACAAGATGGCTGCCTGCCTCCGAGCAGGCAACAGGAGCCCCGCCCTCCGGGTGGGCAGGACAGTCTCTGTCGCAGGAGCGGTGGCAGCGATCCCAGCAGATCTTCCCTGAAGCGGG
>NW_007155593.1:0-859 GCF_000164805.1 Carlito syrichta | reverse complement strand
ATTAGTGGGTGAAAAGGGGAGTGGAGAGATAGAGGAGTAAAGGGGGAAACAAACGAGTGTGCCAACAAATAGAGAGAGAGGCCTATACTGAAACAGATAAAAACAATAGATCACCGCTACAGTCGAACCAACTCTCATACAAACAAAAATAAAACATATAGTGATGCTAGCATACCAGCTATCCAACCATCTTATTAGTGTGCTGTTCCTCTATACAAAGACCTGGTTCACAGACAGAATAAAAGAGAAGAAAAGGAAAGGGAAAAGAGAAAAAAGGGAACAATACAGTAGGAATAGAATTAAGTCATTAAACTAATAGAATCAATGAAGCACACTCTGAGACATTTCGTTTAAGTCCAATGTCCTTTCAGGTCTGATTTCTCGTTTTTTTTTTTTAAGCTGGTAAATTAGTTTGCAGTTAGGGTCAGTTCCCCTGATCTGCTGTGAAGGACAGTTCAGAATAACCTCGGTTCAGAAGTTTAGTCTATGTCTTTATGAAGCTTGTCTCTCCCGTTTCGGTGTTGTTACCTTGAATCGCCAGCAGGTGGTGCTATCTCATCTGCTCGCCCCAGAGGGGGTGGGGCCGGACAGGAACAAGATGGCTGCCTGCCTCCGAGCAGGCAACAGGAGCCCCGCGCCGGGTGGGCAGGACAGTCTCCGTCGCAGGAGCGGTGGCAGCGATCCCAGCAGATCTTCCCTGAAGCGGTTTGATGTGGATCTCCTCCGGCCGGGTTGTGATGAGCTACCCGTGCCAGAGGCCGCGGCGGGCGCGGCGGCGGCGGCGGCGGCGGCGGCGGGGAGCGCTGGTGGGGGGAGGGGCTGCGGCAGCAGCGGGAGAGGGCGATGCAGTAAAAATGTC
>NW_007155592.1:0-3080 GCF_000164805.1 Carlito syrichta | reverse complement strand
GATCTGCTGTGAAGGACAGTTCAGAATAACCTCGGTTCAGAAGTTTAGTCTATGTCTTTATGAAGCTGTCTCTCCCGTTTCGGTGTTGTTACCTTGAATCGCCAGCAGGTGGTGCTATCTCATCTGCTCGCCCCAGAGGGGGTGGGGCCGGACAGGAACAAGATGGCTGCCTGCCTCCGAGCAGGCAACAGGAGCCCCGCGCCGGGTGGGCAGGACAGTCTCCGTCGCAGGAGCGGTGGCAGCGATCCCGGCAGATCTTCCCTGAAGCGGTTTGATGTGGATCTCCTCCGGCCGGGTTGTGATGAGCTACCCGTGCCAGAGGCCGCGACGGGCGCGGCGGCGGCGGCGGCGGCAGTGGGAGCGCTGGTGGGGGTAGGGGCTGCGGCAGCAGTGGGAGAGGACGATGCAGTAAAAATGTCCAGTCCTTGCGATGTTCCAGTGATAGCGATGGCCGAGCTCTGTTTGAGGAGTAGGCTGCAATGCTGGGGTCCCCAGTCTCCCGGGGGCGAGAGTCAGAGACCCACTGCAGATCTCCCTTGCAGAGGGCTTCAGACACCGGGTTGCCAGGTCGCCATCTTGCCCCGCCCTCGTCGAGCCGTTTTCTTAACAGGATTTGAACATCGCTTTAGCTAAGATCATCGTCAATTTTCCAGAATTTCCAATTATCTAAATTTTTATACTAATGAGGAGCCCAAATACTTACTACTTTGCAAAACTCCATATTATTTTGGTTTATGTATATTGGGCCCCTTATTCTCTGTTTTCTGTGTGCCTGATTTTAGATGCTTGGTGATTAAAATATCAAATTAATCAGATACTTTTTTGCAGAGTACAGCATTATGTCTTAGGAAGAGAAAATACAAAGGGTTTCAATGGAAATACTATTTTAACCATATAAATTGGGTTGAAATTTAATGGGAATGTGATTTTGTATTTCCTTCAAATATATAAGCGAAACTTTTCTCTAAGGATTGCACATCTGTAACACTTAATCAAAATTAACAAGCAGAAAATACAGAGTGCACCAAGAAAATGTACACAAATTTTCAGAATGGAAAAAGCTGTATTAAATTAAGATACTGTTTTATTTTCTAAAACTTTTAAGATGTATTGTGCATTCTGTCTTCTGAATAACACATAGGTACACGGAATCTCAAGGTTCAGTTATCTAAGAATGATATAGATCTGGAATCACAACAAGTTTCAATTTAGGCAGAATAAAACATTCAGAATTTATGTGAGAAACAATGTAGTTGTCAATTTTGAAGGCAGAATTATACCATGTATTCTAACGTATTAAAAGAAAAAGTAGTTATCTTTGGAGTATTATTCACTTCTGAAAAAATCAATTACTGCATAATGAACAGTTCTAGGTCCAACCATGAATTGTAACCATATTTAAAGTAAAAAAAAATAGAATAAACATATAAAGTCAGTTGCATGTTTTACAGCTTTCATTTATTTAATTATTTATTTTAATTATTAAAAAATGTGGGGTAAAATTCAGAGTTAGATATACACCCATTTATTATGCAGGGTCCCTGGTTGATGAGGTATGCTGCTCGCTTCCTTGGCAGTATCCCTCCACTGCCAATCTCACTTCTCCCCCTAAACAGTTTTCCACGACAGACAATCACTTTCTTCTAGCACTATAAATGATCAAGTTCAACCCATGAATGAGAACATATGGAACTCTGTTCTTTTATTTTGTGAAAAATCACTGAATATAACCTACCTCGTATCCATTAAACGTTCTGAAAAAACCTTTTTATGTATCCTTTTTTATGGCTGAATAATATTCCACTGTGTATATACCACATTTATTTTATCTATTCCTGTTTGATGGTCAACAAGTTTGGTACCATGTTTTTTGCAATTGTGATATGAACTGCAAGAAACATAGGTGTGCAGGTATATTTTCTGTAAGATGATTTGAGTTCCTCCAAGTATATTCTCTCCAGGGGAATTACTGAGTAACATGGTAGGTCAATATCTTTAGCAACCACCATGCTCTTTTCCAAAAATGTTGCTCTACTTTTCAGTCCACATGCAATGTAGAAGCATTTATTTTTTTCCAAATCATTACCAGCCTCTGTTATTGTTTGTTTTATTAATGATGGCCAATCTTACAGGGGTATGTGTATTTCAGAGTGGACTCATAATGTATTTCTTTGATGATGAGTGAGGCTGAGCCAGGTTCATGTGTCTGCTGGCTGCCCGTATCTCTTATGAAAAGTGTCCAATCACGTATTTGGCACACTTTTCAAAGGGTACGTTTGTCTGATTTTTGAGAGTGTTAGAGTTTCTTGTAGATCCTAGATGTCATGTCTTTTTACAGATATATAGATTGAGAATCGTTTTCCCCATTCTGTTGACTGTATCCCTGCTCTTCTGTTGACATTTTTTGTTTTGCAGAAGAGTATTAATTTGATGAGATCCCACTTGTCTAACTTACTTAATAAGGCATGGGTATTTAGTTCCCTGAAGAGTAATTAGTTTCCGGATCCAGTTTCCCTAACGGTGTCTCCTGCGTTTTCTAAGATTATTATAATTTGGTGTTTTAAGTTTAGGTCTTTGATCCATTTAGAGTTAATGTGTATGGTGACAGAAGGAATCCTGTTTCAACCTTGTGCATGTGGTCAGCCTTTTCCCGCACCATTAATGAATATGTTCTCCATTACCCATTGGGTCTTCGAGGTTTTTCCAAAGATGAGTTGATTGAGTATTTGAGGATTTCATTCTCTGTCCTGATCCATTGACCAATGGACCTATTCTTGTACCAATACTAGGCTTTGTTGATTATTGTAAACATATACTAAAGTTTGTACTCTGGAACTGCTATAGCTCCTGCTTTGTTTCCTTAGATAAGATTTTTTGTTTTGCCTATTCGTGATTGTGTATGGTTTCTTATGAATTGTTTATTGCAATTCCAGGTCTGAGAAGAATTATGTTAACTTAATGGTAATTTCATTAAGTCTATATATTGACTAAAAGGCCAATTTTTACATTAAAAGAGGTAAGTAGAGTCAGGGAAACAGCATGTCAATTATCATTTTATGACATCAACTTCAGAAGTTTGA
>NW_007155591.1:0-5820 GCF_000164805.1 Carlito syrichta | reverse complement strand
TTCGGTGTTGTTACCTTGAATCGCCAGCAGGTAGTGCTATCTCATCTGCTCGCCCCAGAGGGGGTGGGGCCCGGACAGGAACAAGATGGCTGCCTGCCTCTGAGCAGGCAACAGGAGCCCCGCGCCGGGTGGGCAGGACAGTCTCCGTCGCAGGAGCGGTGGCAGCGATCCCGGCAGATCTTCCCTGAAGCGGTTTGATGTGGATCTCCTCCGGCCGGGTTGTGATGAGCTACCCGTGCCAGAGGCCGTGGCGGGCGCGGCGGCGGCGACGGCGGCGGCGGCGGCGGCGGCGGCAGCGCTGGTGGGGGGAGGGGCTGCGGCAGCAGCGGGAGAGGACGATGCAGTAAAAATGTCCAGTCCTTGCGATGTTCCAGTGATAGCGATGGCCGAGCTCTGTTTGAGGAGTAGGCTGCAATGCTGGGGTCCCCAGCCTCCCGGGGGCGAGAGTCAGAGACCCACTGCAGATCTCCCTTGCAGAGGGCTTCAGACACCGGGTTGCCAGGTCGCCATCTTGCCCCGCCCTCGTCGAGCCGTTTTCTTAACAGGATTTGAACATCGCTTTAGCTAAGATCATCGTCAATTTTCCAGAATTTCCAATTATCTAAATTTTTATACTAATGAGGAGCCCAAATACTTACTACTTTGCAAAACTCCATATTATTTTGGTTTATGTATATTGGGCCCCTTATTCTCTGTTTTCTGTGTGCCTGATTTTAGATGCTTGGTGATTAAAATATCAAATTAATCAGATACTTTTTTGCAGAGTACAGCATTATGTCTTAGGAAGAGAAAATACAAAGGGTTTCAATGGAAATACTATTTTAACCATATAAATTGGGTTGAAATTTAATGGGAATGCGATTTTGTATTTCCTTCAAATATATAAGCGAAACTTTTCTCTAAGGATTGCACATCTGTAACACTTAATCAAAATTAACAAGCAGAAAATACAGAGTGCACCAAGAAAATGTACACAAATTTTCAGAATGGAAAAAGCTGTATTAAATTAAGATACTGTTTTATTTTCTAAAACTTTTAAGATGTATTGTGCATTCTGTCTTCTGAATAACACATAGGTACACGGAATCTCAAGGTTCAGTTATCTAAGAATGATTAGATCTGGAATCACAACAAGTTTCAATTTAGGCAGAATAAAACATTCAGAATTTATGTGAGAAACAATGTAGTTGTCAATTTTGAAGGCAGAATTATACCATGTATTCTAACGTATTAAAAGAAAAAGTAGTTATCTTTGGAGTATTATTCACTTCTGAAAAAATCAATTACTGCATAATGAACAGTTCTAGGTCCAACCATGAATTGTAACCATATTTAAAGTAAAAAAAAATAGAATAAACATATAAAGTCAGTTGCATGTTTTACAGCTTTCATTTATTTAATTATTTATTTTAATTATTAAAAAATGTGGGGTAAAATTCAGAGTTAGATATACACCCATTTATTATGCAGGGTCCCTGGTTGATGAGGTATGCTGCTCGCTTCCTTGGCAGTATCCCTCCACTGCCAATCTCACTTCTCCCCCTAAACAGTTTTCCACGACAGACAATCACTTTCTTCTAGCACTATAAATGATCAAGTTCAACCCATGAATGAGAACATATGGAACTCTGTTCTTTTATTTTGTGAAAAATCACTGAATATAACCTACCTCGTATCCATTAAACGTTCTGAAAAAACCTTTTTATGTATCCTTTTTTATGGCTGAATAATATTCCACTGTGTATATACCACATTTATTTTATCTATTCCTGTTTGATGGTCAACAAGTTTGGTACCATGTTTTTTGCAATTGTGATATGAACTGCAAGAAACATAGGTGTGCAGGTATATTTTCTGTAAGATGATTTGAGTTCCTCCAAGTATATTCTCTCCAGGGGAATTACTGAGTAACATGGTAGGTCAATATCTTTAGCAACCACCATGCTCTTTTCCAAAAATGTTGCTCTACTTTTCAGTCCACATGCAATGTAGAAGCATTTATTTTTTTCCAAATCATTACCAGCCTCTGTTATTGTTTGTTTTATTAATGATGGCCAATCTTACAGGGGTATGTGTATTTCAGAGTGGACTCATAATGTATTTCTTTGATGATGAGTGAGGCTGAGCCAGGTTCATGTGTCTGCTGGCTGCCCGTATCTCTTATGAAAAGTGTCCAATCACGTATTTGGCACACTTTTCAAAGGGTACGTTTGTCTGATTTTTGAGAGTGTTAGAGTTTCTTGTAGATCCTAGATGTCATGTCTTTTTACAGATATATAGATGGAGAATCGTTTTCCCCATTCTGTTGACTGTATCCCTGCTCTTCTGTTGACATTTTTTGTTTTGCAGAAGAGTATTAATTTGATGAGATCCCTCTTGTCTAACTTACTTAATAAGGCTGGGTATTTAGTTCCCTGAAGAGTAATTAGTTTCCGGATCCAGTTTCCCTAACGGTGTCTCCTGCGTTTTCTAAGATTATTATAATTTGGTGTTTTAAGTTTAGGTCTTTGATCCATTTAGAGTTAATGTGTATGGTGACAGAAGGAATCCTGTTTCAACCTTGTGCATGTGGTCAGCCTTTTCCCGCACCATTAATGAATATGTTCTCCATTACCCATTGGGTCTTCGAGGTTTTTCCAAAGATGAGTTGATTGAGTATTTGAGGATTTCATTCTCTGTCCTGATCCATTGACCAATGGACCTATTCTTGTACCAATACTAGGCTTTGTTGATTATTGTAAACATATACTAAAGTTTGTACTCTGGAACTGCTATAGCTCCTGCTTTGTTTCCTTAGATAAGATTTTTTGTTTTGCCTATTCGTGATTGTGTATGGTTTCTTATGAATTGTTTATTGCAATTCCAGGTCTGAGAAGAATTATGTTAACTTAATGGTAATTTCATTAAGTCTATATATTGACTAAAAGGCCAATTTTTACATTAAAAAAGGTAAGTAGAGTCAGGGAAACAAGCAAGTCAAGTTATCATTTATGACATCAACTTCAGAAGTTTGACATCATAATTGGAAGGACTTTGACTATTGAGCAATCCTTAGCCTTCAAGCACTTGTGTACAGTGCTCTGCCAAAAGCGGTAGAAATGGTGGATTTCATTCCCAAGAAGTGAAGGAAACCATGTGTTCACACCTACCCGAAAATTTCTCCAGGTAAAAGTGATCCTTCAAGAATCCTCTAAACGAGGTAGTCCTTTTTTTTTAAAAAGCAGTGTTTATTGAGAGGACCGAGAATCTTCCAAACTGGAATGGAAACTGTGGGGGTTACCCTAGAGGTAGAGTTTTATTATTATAGTTACAGAGTCCTGTTGAGACTTCGTTATAGCACAAGCAAATAGTATTTTAGCACTTGCTTTGTTAAGAAACTTTTGAATGAATTGAGTATTGTGTAACAGCATTTGAGCACTTTTTCCTACAGGATTTGAACATTGCTTTTGCTAAGATCCTAATCACTTTTCCAGAATTATCAATTATCTAAATTTTTATACTAATGTAGAACCCAAATACTTACTACTTTGTACATCTCCATGTTATTTTGGATTATATACATTGTGACCCATATTCTCTTTTTTCTGTTTGCCTCATTGTAAATGCTTTGTGATTAAAAGTATAAGAATAATCAGACACTTTGTTTCAGAGTACAGCATTATGACTTAGGTAGAGAAAATTCTAGGGGATTCAATGGAAATATTCTTTTTAAAAATATAAATTCGGTTACAATATAAAGGGAATGTGATTTTATATTTCCTTCAAATATATGAAGGAAACTTTTCTCTAAGGATTGCACATCTCTAACATTTAATCAAAATTAACAAGCAGAAAATACAGAGTGGACCAAGAAAATGTATACAAATGTTAGTAAGGAAAAAAGCTGTGTTAAATCACGATACTGTTTATTTTCAAAAAATTTTAAGATTTATTATGCATTCTGCCTTCTGAATTGCACTTAGGTACACTGAATCTCAAGGTTCAGTTTCCTAAGAATGATATAGATCTGGAATCTTAACAAGGTTTAATTTAGGCAGAATAAAACATTCAGAACTTATGTGAGAAACACTGCGTTGTCAGTTTCAAAGGCAGAATTATACCATATATTCCAACGTATTAAAGGGAAAAGGAGTTATCATTGGAGTATTATACAATTCTTAAAAAATCAATACCAGCATAATGAACATTTCTAGGCCCAACCCTGAATTGTAAGCAATTTTAAAGCAAAAAAAAAATAGAATACCCAAATAAATTCAGTTACATGTATTACAGCTTTCATTTATTTATTTTAATTTTTTTTAAATGTGGGGTTCAATTCAGACTTAGATGTACAAACTTTAATTATACAGGGTCCCTGGTTTATGAGGTTTGACTCTCACTTCGTTAGCAGTATCCATCCACTGCCAATCTCACCCCTCCCCATAAACAGTTTTCCACTACTGCCAATGACTTGTTTACAGCACTATGAGTGATCAAGTTCAGCTCATGAGTGAGAACTCATGGAACTCTGTTCTTTGATTCTGTGATAAATCACTGAAAATGACCTACTGCATATCCATCAAACATTCTGCAAAATCCTTCTATCTGTCCTTTTTAATGGCTACATACTATTCTACTGTGTACATACCACATTTATTTTATCCTTTCCAGCTTTGATGGGCAACATGGTTTGTACGATGTTTTGCATCGCGATTAGAGCTTAAAAAAACATACTCGTGCAAGTATCTTTTTGGTAAAATGATTTGAGTTTATCCAGTTATATTCTCGACAGGGGAAATACTGAGTCACATGGAAGGTCAATATCTTGTCCCTTTACAAACCACCACACTGTTTTCCAATGATGTTGCTCTACTTTTCAGTCTACGTGCAGTGTAGAAGCATTTATTTCTTCCCAAAGCCTTACCTGCATCTGTTATTGTTTGTTTTATTAATGATGGCCAGTCTTACAGGGGTATGTGGTATTTCAAAGTGGTTTCATTTGCATTTCTTTGATGATCAGTGAGGCTGAACAATTTTCATGTGTCTACTGGCTGCCTGTATCTCTTCTTATGAATAGTGTCCTATCACGTTATTTTGCACACGTTTCAAAGGGAAAGTTTGTCTGATTTTTCTGAATGTTAGAGTTTCTTTTAGATCCTAGATGTTTTGCCTTTTTGCAAATATATAGGTGGAGAATCGTTTTCCCCATTCTATTGACTGTATCCCTGGTCTTCTGATGGTTTCTTTTGTTTTGCAGAAGTATATTATTTGATGAGCTCCTACTTATCTACCTTACTCCTTAAGGCATGGGTATTTAGGTCACTGAAGAGGAATTAGTTTCCGGTTCCAGTTTCTCTAATAGTATCTCCTGCGTTTTTAAGATTATTATAATTTGGTGTTTTACGTTTAGGTCTTTGATCCATTTAGAGTTAATGTGTATGGTGATAGATATGGGTACTGTTTCAGTCTTGTTCATGTTGTCATCCTTTTCTGTGGACCATTTACTGAATATGTTCTCCATTAACCAAAGGGTCTTGGAAGTTTTTTCAAAGATGTGTTGGTTGAGAATTTGAGGATTTCATTCTCTGTCGTGATCCATGAGCCTATGGACATATTGTTTTACCAATACTAGGCTGTGTTGAAAACTGTAAACATATAGTAGTTTGTAGTCTGGAACTGCTATAGCTCCTATTTTTTTTTCTTTTGATAAGATTCTGTTGGCTATTCGTGATTGTTTATGGTTTCTTATGAAATCTTTAATGCAATTTCCAGATCTGAGAAGAATGATTTTAACTTAACTGTTATTCCACTGAATCTTTAGATTGACTAAAAGGCTAATTG
>NW_007155590.1:0-1955 GCF_000164805.1 Carlito syrichta | reverse complement strand
TTGCAGAGCATGCTCAGATCAACACACCTGAGGGACCCTGGGAAAGCGGAGTGGGGTAGATTTGGGGGGTGGAGGGGAGAAATTGAGATGCAGTGGAGTTGCAGCAAAGGTTTCAGCCAATCCTACAGGGAGGTCAAGAGTTGAGAGAACCCTGTAGAGTTGTCCTGAATTGAGTTGAAGTAGACAGCTGGACCTTTATAACCCTGCATGACCAGCCACTGAACATAGTCTTTGCCTGAAAACAGGTGTGATCCTGCACAAGGCAAACTCTTCACTCAAAGGCAAATCCCAAAGACAATCAGCTAAGTGCCATCAGCTATCAGCCCTCTCAACAACTGGGGAGACAGTGCTTCAGACTTGGGGAGGGCATCTTAGTGGGGCATCATGGTATCTACTAGAATAAGGTCACTGCTCCTTCTAAGTACAGGCTTTCAACCAGGGCTCAGAGAAAGGAAAAATTATTCATTATTTTGTTAGAAACTTTTCCAAGATCTGTTCTTTTTAGGCAATCACATCACTGACACTCATGCCACTCATGGTTTGGGGGTTGCCAATTCAACACACCTGGGTCAATCTACACTGGCAACTGTCACATGTATAATAATTCATGCAAGTTTCTGCCTGCTTCCCTGTATGTGGTCAGACCCACAAACTAAAATATTTGAAATGCAAATTATTATAAATTAGTTTTATGTTATTTTTCTTTTATGTTGCAGTTAAGACTATATATAAGTAATAATATTCATATACATTTCATTAAGAATAGGAATGGAAACATGGCAAAATATTTTGTATGAAAAGAGATGGTTAGGTCTGAAAAAGTAATTTAGGATGGAAGCTTGCTCTAGAGTAATTCTCAACCCTGACTGACCATTAAAATCACCTGGGAAGCTATAAAATACCTCAATGCCCAGGTCATACCAGACCAATTAAATCAGAACCTCTGGAGGGAAAGCACAGACATTATTATTTTTGAAACTCCCTAAGGAATTGCAAATGCCCAGATAAGATTGGAAAAATCTGTACCTTGGAGCAGTGGTTCTCGATCTTGAATGTGCATATCAATCACCTAGAGATTGTTCAACTACAGACTGCTGGGCCCCAGTCCCAGAGATTCTGATTCAAAAGCTCTGGAATATGACTGAGAATTTATATTTCCCATTAATTCCTGGGAAATGCTGACATGGCTATCCTGAACACCACACTTTGAGAGACAAGGTTCTAATGGCTTTGCCTGCTCGACCAAAGCCCTGCCACCATATTTAGCAACTCTTCCTTGTCCCTGGTCTCCCTAATCAAATAATTTGAAAAATCATCCCCTTTATCAACCTTTGCAAAGATCCCTTCCTCTCTATGCAGCTATCTCCAAATACCAAATATTCCCACCCTCTTAGGCAGTAACCACCAGCCATCAGAACAGCTTCCTTCAACTTCTTCCATGATTTTTTCATCTCCTTTTGTCTTCAATTTCTTTGTGATTACAGATGTGGTTCTACAGAGTACAGGACTCCAAACACTCTATTGAAACTCTATTGAAAGAATAAATTCTCTGTTGCATAGTTCAATCCTAATGTTTATGCTGTGGGGAAACCAGATGCATTCATGACTTTTCACACTTTGCTTTTTATCCTGCATTGGGTCAGATGCAGTGACTCTTCTCTATTATAAAGCATTTGGTTATCAGGTTCTATAAATACATTTGTTTTGAATAAAAATCAAGTCAAGCCAGTAAATAACACAAAAACGGGCAGCAATATTTGACCACAGCCCTGTCTTAGTGCCTCCTGAAACCAGGGTATTTCACAGGAGAATTGAAAATAGGGCCCCTTTAATCCTTGCTTCTTGCATTTCATTCAGTGAGTCAGAGAGTTTTTCAAAACTTATATGAAGACTCATACCTTGACCCCAAGTACTTTTCCTTCTGAAAAGGAAGTTTGGCGATTCAGACAAAATTA
>NW_007155589.1:0-825 GCF_000164805.1 Carlito syrichta | reverse complement strand
CACCCTCCACAATCATGGTCCTCAGCAAAGACACATGTGAGCTCACAGAACAGATGGTCTCGAGTTAGGGTGGCCATCAGGCACAGAGCGATCAAGGCTGTCAGGCAACATCATGTCCAGCCGAGGTAACAGTCACCCAATCTGCCACATTAGGGTGGGGGAAGGGCCCCTTACTCTCCCAATCATTCCAGCATCCCCTGCCTGAGCTGACCTTTCCATGGGGACAGGTACACGCCCATCATCATGCATTTTTGTCATCGGACTCTCAGTCAGCCAGGTTGGGTCTGGTGGCACGTTCCTGGCTCCTGGGGGTTTGACCTGAAGGGCTCAGGTGGTCCTCCTGAGCCCTGATTGATAATATAAGATCAGAGTCCCAAAGCATCAATAATTTAAGAAACGAATTTTCTCGTCATTTGTCGTTCTGGGAAGATAAGATGGGCTATCAGTTACCATAGCTTTTATACAGGAGTGTACACAACCTAAAATATCAAGGGAGTGTACTGCATTTTTAGGTAAAGTAAAACGTATTGGAGGAGAACTAGAACAACCTGAAAAAAAAATTATGATTAATAACAGTTTTGACTTGTGATGAAAAAAGAGTGGGACCTCCTAATAAAGAGGAATGATTAGTAAAATCAGTAATAATCTCAGCATCCCATGTAGCAAGCTGGAACACTGGAGGGTTTGGGACATACGTCCAATAAGATTTTTCCAAATGAATACAACCCTCCTGGCATGATATAATAGCCAACATGACAACAAAAAGTTTAGCGGGAGTGAGAGACGTGTTTTGAGAGCGAACCAGATCCTTGGCATCATGGGTGA
>NW_007155588.1:0-805 GCF_000164805.1 Carlito syrichta | reverse complement strand
CTGCCAATAACTCTATTAATAGACTACCAGCACTAAAATGTTCTCAAATGCTTTAACGTGAACTTCATTCTAATAATAGTATATTCTATTAGTATTATTTACTTATAACACAGCAACCCAGTACCATGACTATTTTAGCAACCAACAATTGTTTATGTTTCAACTCTACATCTACTAATAAGAAAAAAAAATGATGCATATTGCTATAGCCATTTATAAAGAATATTTGTATTTCTCAAATGGAAGATGCTAGAATTAGTTCTTGTTCTTGGGTCAATAATCTATTTATTGTTTTAAACAATTTTAATTTTAAAATGAACTACTAATTAGAAAGGCATATATAAAATGCAACAGCATAGTTGTATGACCCCTGTGATACATCTAAAGAATGCCATGACTTTGTGAAGCGTAAGTTGAAATATTCATTCCTAGACTTCTCAATAGATAAGAGAGGCATCAATCAGCTACTGTACTGAAGGGAGGCCAGACATGATGGCTCACACATGTAAACCCAGCACTCTAGGGGGCCAAGAAAGGAGGATTGCCTGAGCCCAGGAGTTTGATACCAGACTAGGCAACATAACAAGACCTCATGTCTACAAAAATATTTTTTTTTTTTTTTTTTTTTTTTTTTTTGAGTTTGGAGTCTCACTCTGTCGCCCAGACTGGAGTGCAGTGGCCGCTCCCGGCCACCGCAGCCTCGACCTGCTGGGCTCCAGCGATCCTTCCGCCTCAGCCTTCCAAGTAGCTGGAATTACAGGCATGCGCTACCACGCCCGGCTGATTTTTTGATTTATTATAGAGA
>NW_007155587.1:0-945 GCF_000164805.1 Carlito syrichta | reverse complement strand
TTATTGTTTTAAACAATTTTAATTTTAAAATGAACTACTAATTAGAAAGGCATATATAAAATGCAACAGCATAGTTGTATGACCCCTGTGATACATCTAAAGAATGCCATGACTTTGTGAAGCGTAAGTTGAAATATTCATTCCTAGACTTCTCAATAGATAAGAGAGGCATCAATCAGCTACTGTACTGAAGGGAGGCCAGACATGATGGCTCACACATGTAAACCCAGCACTCTAGGGGGCCAAGAAAGGAGGATTGCCTGAGCCCAGGAGTTTGATACCAGACTAGGCAACATAACAAGACCTCATGTCTACAAAAATATTTTTTTTTTTTGAGTTTGGAGTCTCACTCTGTCGCCCAGACTGGAGTGCAGTGGCCGCTCCCGGCCACCGCAGCCTCAACCTGCTGGGCTCCGGCGATCCTTCCGCCTCAGCCTTCCAAGTAGCTGGAATTACAGGCATGCGCTACCACGCCCGGCTGATTTTTTGATTTATTATAGAGATGAGGTCTCGCTGCCCAGGTGGGTCTCGAACCCGCGGGCTCAGGCAATCCACTCACCTCAGCCTCCCAAAGGCGCGGGATTACAGGCTGAGCCACCGAGCCCGGCAAAAATATTTTTTAAATAGCCAAATGTGGCACATGCTTGTGGTCCCAGTTACTTGGGAAGCTAAGGCCAGAGGATAGTGTGAGCCAAGAGGTCGAAACTGCAGTAAGCTATAATTGCATCACTGCATTCCAGCCTGAGCAACAGAGAGCCCAATTCAAGGGGAAAAAAGTATTAAAAAAATGTTCCTCAAGAAGTATTCATTTATTAGTTCATTCATTATATAAGCATCTATTGAATTTTTGCAGGGTGCAGCACACTGTGTTAGAGACTGAGAGACTAAACTTGAAAAGACACAATTCAATTTAAGATGTCTATCCTCATGGAGTTTCTACTTGAT
>NW_007155586.1:0-724 GCF_000164805.1 Carlito syrichta | reverse complement strand
AAATTGTTCATAAGTGCATATGCTTTCTAAAAGATGAAATTAAAGTTTTCTCTAAGCTGGATTCGGTGGCTCAGCCTGTAATCCCGCACTTTGAGAGGCTGACGTGAATGAATTGCCTGAGCTCACGGGTTCGAGATCCTACTGGGCAACTTGGTGAGACCTCATCTCTACAATAAGTCAAAAAATCAGACGGGCATGGTAGCCCTTTCTTGTAATTCTGGGTACAAGGAAGGCTGAGATGGACGGATCACCAGAGTCCAGCAGGTCGAGGCTGCAGTGGCCAAGAAAGGCCACTGCACTCCAGTCTGGGTGACAGAGTGAGACTCCAACCCCCCTAAATATAAATAAATAAAGTTTCCTCTACATGATTATCTCGTTATTTCTATTTTTTGCAACAACAGTGCCTCTGCTTCCCTGAAGAAGGCATCGTTAATTTAGAGACATGAACAAAGTTTTGTGAAAAACTGAGTGTATTACACCTCCACGGTCCAGAACGAATGCTGGTAGATACTTTTGCATCATGGAATATAATTAGAAATGTCTTAGATCCACAAAAAAAGGTTGATAAAATCCCCATTAAAGTAAAAGAGGAAGCAGGTGAAAGAACTCCCTTACTAACCCCTTTTCTTTCCCAGGCAATGTTAGCCACTGCCCCTGTTGATGATGATCCTCTACCCTCTGAGGATAAGGAAAACTTAAAAGAAGAGGCAGCTAGGCATCATGG
>NW_007155585.1:0-1377 GCF_000164805.1 Carlito syrichta | reverse complement strand
TGGGCAATCCAAGTCCGTAAGGTTCCTCGAAACAACTAAGACCAGATTTCAGGACAAAAAGAATCTTCTTGCCATATTTGGATGTAACTAAGGTCCTAAGGTAGATCTTGTAATCCTTCCCCTTCTGTGTCTGTTTTAATTTTGAGAAGGTACAAGGGTTTTGCACTTGCCAAATGTTTACTACGTACTTTTAATGGTAACCAGGAATCATGGAATTCACGTCCCTAGGAAACTTCTGAGTATCTGTCTTTTGATATACTGAATTTGGAATCCACATCGACAGGAAAAATCAGGGCATCTTACTGAGAACGAAATGGAAATCCGTTTCTAGTCGTCCTCATTTTCCGGTATCTACAGGGCCTCTTGATAAGGTTTAATCAGCAATCTGGGCTTCTGGGTCCCTACATTTTCAGAGCCAGTTGCTCCGTGGATACGCTAAATATGTCAGTAAAGATCCTCAGGATCTTTCTGGTCCTCTTTTTAGTTGTAATCAAGTATCTGGCCCTTGAAGTCCTTTTATTTCCTGAGAAAATCTACGACCATAATCATATTTCACAGTATCAAAGGTATATTTTCTCAAAATTCCTCGATTCAGGTGACCTCAAAGTACAGAAAATTCTTGTGGGTGGGCAGGTAAGAATTGGTATGTTGGATGTGGAAGATTCCACATTTTGAGGAGGTCTTTTAAAGGGGAACCAGCAATCTTGAATTCCAGTTCCCAAAGAACATTATGGACGTCTTTCTCTTGATATCCAAAAAACTGGAATTCTCGGTCTCCAGGAACCATTTCAGCATCCGGCATAGTGAAGCAGGAAGCTGGGTAATGGAGGTCGTCTTATAGAGGAAACTACATGTAATATTGGTAAGGAAGTGTAAGGAATCTTTCTTATATGAGTCCTCAATCCCAAAAACTACAGGCCATAACCTAAGAGGTAACCAAGAATCAGGTTTTTGATGCAGGAATCTGGGTAAAGGGAACACTCACATACAGGAAACTTCGATTCCTATTGCTAAGTAAGAATATGGAATATGCATTACTTGGGTCCTCAATCCCAAAAAAACTTCAGGTCGTCTTGCTATGGGCCTCACGAATCATGGTGTTTCTGAGCATGAATCTGGTAAATGGAGTTCTTATTTACAGGCAACTCCATGACGTGTTGCCAAGAAAGAATAAGGAATCTGGGTTACATGAGACCTCAATCCCAAAAATCTACAGAGCATCTTGGAAAGTGCTAAAAAGGAATCAGAGTTTTGAAGCAGGATGTATCTAATGAAAGTCCTATTATACAGGAGAATACACAGCACCTTGCCAAGGAAGAAAAACAATTGGGGTTATAGCAGTCCTCAGTCATAGAATCAACAGGCCATCTACTGTGG
>NW_007155584.1:0-772 GCF_000164805.1 Carlito syrichta | reverse complement strand
AAAAAACTGGAATTCTCGCTCTCCAGGAACCATTTCAGCATCCGGCATAGTGAAGCAGGAAGCTGGGTAATGGAGGTCGTCTTATAGAGGAAACTACATGTAATATTGGTAAGGAAGTGTAAGGAATCTTTCTTATATGAGTCCTCAATCCCAAAAACTACAGGCCATAACCTAAGAGGTAACCAAGAATCAGGTTTTTGATGTAGGAATCTGGGTAATGGGAACACTCACATACAGGAAACTTCGATTCCTATTGCTAAGTAAGAATATGGAATATGCATTACTTGGGTCCTCAATCCCAAAAAAACTTCAGGTCGTCTTGCTATGGGCCTCACGAATCATGGTGTTTCTGAGCATGAATCTGGTAAATGGAGTTCTTATTTACAGGCAACTCCATGACGTGTTGCCAAGAAAGAATAAGGAATCTGGGTTACATGAGTCCTCAATCCCAAAAATCTACAGAGCATCTTAGAAAGTGCTAAAAAGGAATCACAGTTTTGAAGCAGGATGTATCTAATGAAAGTCCTATTATACAGGAGAATACACAGCACCTTGCCAAGGAAGAAAAACAATCAGGGTTATAACAGTCCTCAGTCATAAGAATCAACAGGTCATCTACTGTGGGCTAAAAAAGAATCAGGGTTTAGAAGCTGGAGCATAGTTAATAGCACTCCTCATATACAGAATCTACACGATCCCTAACATAGGAGAAATAAGAAACCTGTATTACACGGTTCCTCCATCCCAATATGTAAATGACATCTTGCTAATG
>NW_007155583.1:0-921 GCF_000164805.1 Carlito syrichta | reverse complement strand
TCATATACAGAATCTACACGATCCCTAACATAGGAGAAATAAGAAACCTGTATTACACGGTTCCTCCATCCCAATATGTACATGACATCTTGCTAATGGCAAAACAAGAATCAGGGTTTCCAAACAGGATTCTGGGGAAAGGGTGTCCTCATATACAGGACATTACATGGCCCCACGCTAAGGAAGAAAAAGGAATCTGTGATAAACTACTCCACAATCCCAAAAATTCTCAGGGCGTCTTGCTGCAGTATAAACAAGAATCAATACTTCAAGTTTGTCTCATGTTTCAGAAATATTTGGCTTGTGGGTATTATGAATCAGTCATTTCAGGACTCCAGCAACATTCTGGTCCTCTTGAGAGATGTAATCTGGTATCTGGTAGTACAAGTATCTTAGGTTCCTTGCAAGAATTAAGGCCACATTCCCGGAAAAAAAGAATCATTTTGTCGTATTTGGATGTAACTTTGTTCTTAAGATGAACTTGGTAATCCTTAAATTTCCGTTTGTACTTTATTTGTAGAGGGACCGAGGGTTTTGCAGTTGCCAAATATTTAGTATGAATTATTAAAATGTAACCAGGATTCATGGAATCCACGTCCCTAGGAAATATCTGGGCATCTGCATTTTGTATACAGGCCTTTGGAATCCACATGGACAGGGAAAATCAGGGCATCTTGCTGAGAACGGAAAGGAAATCCGCTTCATGGAGTTATCAATCGCCTAAATCTACAAGGCCTCTTGATCAGGTTTAAACAGCAATCTGGGCATCTATGTCGCCATATATTTAGTGTGTCTTTTGAAAACGGACCAGGAATCTTGGGTTCCAATTCCTCAAGAACTTTATGCGAGTCTTTCTCTTGATATCAAAGCAACTGGAATTCTAGGTCACCAGGAAATATCTTGCGTCTTGCTGAGAATGAA
>NW_007155582.1:0-357 GCF_000164805.1 Carlito syrichta | reverse complement strand
TAATTAGCTATCTAATTAGGGAGCAAATTTACATAGCTGAATTAGTTAGCTATCTAGTTAACTAGCTGACATAGGTAGCTGACTTAACTAGTTGTATAACGAGATAGCTAGCTGACATAACCAGTTGGTTAGCTAACTGTTTTAACTTGTAAATCAAGTGAACTAGCTTTCTTAACTAGTTGGTGAAAGAGTTAGCAAGGTGACTTAAGTTTGTGGCTGACGAGTGGAGAGACTACTTAACTGGTTTAAAACTTTGGCTGACAACACGGCCGACTAGTTAGCTGGCTTAACAAGTCAGCTGAATTGTCGGCTGACTAGTTACCTTGGTGAACTAGCTGACTAACCAGTTGCCCCACT
>NW_007155581.1:0-4969 GCF_000164805.1 Carlito syrichta | reverse complement strand
CATCTACCCTGATACACAACTGGCTAACCAGCTGACTTAAGGAAGTGAATTACCTAGATAGCTGGCTGAGTTATCTAGCTGACTTAACTAGCTAGCTACCTAGCTACCCAGCTGACTTAACTAGATGACTTAAGTAACTAGCTACCTAGATAGAAAGCTGAATGGCCAGCTGACTTAATTAGCTGACTTAACCAGCTAGCCAGCTGTCTAGCCAGTTGACTTAACTATCTGACTTGACTACCTAGCCAGCTGATTGTACAGCTCAATTAACTTGCTGATTTAACCAGTTACCAAGCTGGCTAGCCAGCTGACTTAACTAGCTTGCTACCTAGATAACCAGCTGGCTAGCAAGCTGAATTAACTAGTTGACTTAACAAGCTAGCAAGCTGGCTAGCCAGCTGACTCAACTAGGTGACTAGACTCGTTAGCCAGCTGGCTATTCAGCTGATTTAACTAGCTCAGATCACTAGCTTACCAGGGGGCTAGCCAGCAGACTTAAATAGTTAGTTACATATATATCCCGCATGCTTGCCATATGACTTAACTATTTAGATAACTATGTATCCAGCTGACTAGCAAGCTGTCTTAACTAGGTGACTAAACTAGCTAGCCAGATGTCTAGCCAGCTTGCTTAACTAGCTGACTTAACTATCCAGCCAGCTGACTTAACTAGCTGACTTAACTAGCTAGCTAACTAGCTAGCCAGCTGAATTTTCTAGCTGAAATAACTTGCTAGATACATAGCTAGCTATCTAGCAAGCTAGTTGACTTATCTATCTGACTTTACTAGTCAACTAACTGACAAAACTAGCTGACTTAACTAGCTAGCTACCTAGCTAGCCAGCTGAGTTAACTAGCTGAAATAAGTAGCTAGCCAACTGTCTAGCCATCTCAATTAACTAGCTTTTTAACTAGCTAGAGAGCTGGCAAGTCAACTGACTTAATGAGGTGACTTAACTAGCTGGTCAGCTGGTTATCGAGCTGACCTAAATAGTTGATTGATAAGCTAAGCAGCTAGCCAGGCAGGTGACTAAATTAGCTGACTTAACTAGTTACCCAGCTGGTCACCAGCTGACTTAACTAGCTTTGTAACTCTCTAGGCAGCTACCTGACTTAACCACTTAGCTGTCTAGCAAGCTGACTTAACTATCTACCTAGCTAGATATCTGTCTACCCAGCTGTCTTAACTAACTGACTTAAATTAGGTAGCCAGCTGGCTAGACAACTGACTTAACTAGCTCACTCCCTAGCTAGCCAGCTGGCTACCCAGCTGACTTAAGTAGCTGATATAAATAGCTGACCTGCTTGCTAGTCAGCTGAATTAACTAACTTGCTATATCGCTAGCCAGGTAACTAGCCAGCTGATTTAACTAGTTGACTTAAGTAGCTAGCCAGCTGTCTAGCCAGCTCACTTAATTAGCAACTACCTAGTAGCCACCTGGCTAGCCAGCTGACTTTACTAGTGACTTATTTAGCTTGCAGCAGCTAGACACTGACTTACTATCTAGCTACCTAGTTAGCCAGCTGTCTTGCCAGGTAAATTAACTAGGTGACAACTTGCTAGCCAGCTGGCTAGCATGCTGACATAACAGCCTAGCTACCTAGCCAGCCAGCTGGATAGCCAGCTAACTTAACTAGCTAGCTACCTACATAGCCTGCTGGCTTGCCAGCTGACTTACCTACCTAGCTACCTATCTAACCAGCTGGCTAGTGAGCTGACTTAACCAGGTTACTTAACAAGCTAGCTCACTCTCTATCCAGGTGATTTAACTAGCCAGCTACCCAGCTAGCTAGCTGGCTAGCCAGCTGACTAAACTCGCTGACTTAACTAACTAGCAAGCTGACAACTAGCTGAAATAAGCAGCTACCAACCTAGCTATCCAGCTGGCTTAACTAGCTGAAATATCTAGCTAACCAGATGGCTAGCCATCTGACTTAACTAGCTTTTTAACTACCTAACAAGATGGATAGCCAACTGGCATAATGAGTTGACTTAACTAGCTAGCCAGTTGGGTGACAACTGTCTTAACTAGGTGACTTTACCGGTTAGTCAGTTTGCTAGCCAGCTAAATTACCTAGCTTACTAAGCTTGCAAGATTGCTAGCCAGCTCACTTAACTATCTTCCTAACTACCTAGCTAGCAGGCTAGCCAGCTGAATTAACTAGGTGCATTAAACAGCTAGCCTGCTGGATAGCATGCTGACTTATCTAGCTAGCTACATACATGGACAGCAGGTTAGGCAGCAGACTAAACTAGCTGTCTTAACCAGCTAGCCCATTGGCTAGTCAGCTGACTTAACTCGCTGAAATCAATAACTAGCCAGGTATCTATCTAGTTGACTTAACTATCTAGTTAACTACCTTGCAAGTTGGCTAGCCAGTTCTCTTAATTAGTTGAATTAACCAGCTAACCAGCTAGCTAGCCAACTAACTTAACTAGCTTGCTACCAATATACCCAGCTGGCTAGCCAACTGACTTAACTAGCTGACTTAACATGCTAGTACCTATATAGCCAGCTGACTTAAACAGGCTGTCTAGGTAGCTACCTAGTTATCTGACTTAAATTGTTTAGCTAACTAGCTAGGCACCTCACTAACAAGCTGACTTAGATAGTTAGCTGCCTAGGATAGCTAGCTGATTTAACCAGCTAGCTACCAAGTTAGCTCACTCGTTATATAACGTGCTAGCTAGGTGACTTAATTATCTTACTTAACTTGTTAGCTAATGAGCTAGCTGGCTGACACAACCAGCTGACTTAACTTGTTAGCTACCTAACTAGGTGGCTGATGCATCCAGTTGACTTAACTCATTAACTAACTAGCTAGCTAGCTGTCTTAACCAGCTGACTAATTTAAAAAGCTGACAACTAGCTGACTTAGGTAGCTGACTTAATTTTTTAGCTAGCTGACTTAAATGGCTGACTTAACTAGTTAGCTAGCTGACTTAACTACCTGAGCTAAATAGTTAGCTAACTATTTAATTAGCTGAATAACTAACTGATATAATAATTAACTATCTAATTAGGGAGCAAATTTACATAGCTGAATTAGTTAGCTATCTAGTTAGCTAGCTGACATAGGTAGCTGACTTAACTAGTTGTATAACGAGATAGTTAGCTGACATAACCAGTTGGTTAATGAGTTAGCTAACTGTTTTAACTTGTAAATCGAGTGAACTAGCTTTCTTAACTAGTTGGTGAATGAGTTAGCAAGGTGACTTAAGTTTGTGGCTGACGAGTGGAGAGACTACATAGCTGGTTTAACACTTTGACTGACAACACGGCCGACTAGTTAGCTGGCTTAACAAGTCGGCTGAATTGTCGGCTGACTAGTTACCTTGGTGAACTAGCTGACTAACCAGTTGCCCCACTAGTTATTAAGATTAACTTGTTACCTGCTGGTTTGCTGACCAAACTAGTCTACTGACTAGTTGGTCGACTAGTTAGCTTACCTAACTTGTCAGGCAACTTGTTAGCTGAGCTAACTTGTAAGCTTACAAGTTGGTCGACTAGTCAGTCAATTGGTTAGCTGACTTATCTAGTTGGCCGGCTAGTCAACAGACCGGTTAGCTGACTTAACTAGTCGGCCAGGGAGTGGAGCCAACAGGTGAGTTGATTTATCTAGTCAGTCAGCAAATGAGCCGAATGGTAAACTGACTTAACTAGTCGGCTGGTTAGTGTGCTAACTGGTCAGCTGAATTTAGTTGGCTGGTGAGTGAACCCGACTGGTCAGAAGAATTAAGAAGTCAGCCGGCAAGTTAGCCAACAGGTGAGTCACCTTAACTAATAGGCCAGTGAATGAGCTGATTGGTGAGCTGCCTTAACTAGTCAGCCAGTGAATGAGCCAATTTGTGAGCTGACAAATAGTCGGCTGGCGAGCAAGGCGAATATTTAGCTGTCCTGTTGGCTTAGGAGCGAGCCAAGAAGTTAGTTGACCTGTTTACTGGTAAGCAAGCTGACTAATTTGCTGACCAGTAAGCAGGTGAGGGAGGTGACTAGTTAGCTTACCTGATGGAAAATGAGTGAGCCACTAATTAGCTGACCAGCTAGCTGATTTGCTGGCTGACTAGATAGCTAAGTAACTAGCTGATTTGCTGGTGACTTAACTAGCTAGCTGACTAGCTAGCTGGCTATCTAGCTGAGATAACTAGCTGGCAAACAAGCTATCTAGTTCTCTAGCCAGCTGACTTAACTAACTATCTAACTTGCTAGTTAGCTGGCTAGCTGACTAAACTAGCTAGCTGACTAGCTAGCTGACTTAACTAGATAGATGGCTAGCTAGCTGACTTAACTAGCTGACAAGATATTTGGCTGGCTAGCAGGCTAACCAGCTGACTTAATTAGCTAGCTACCTGGTTGGCTAGATGACTAGCCAGATGGTTTAACTAGCTAGCTACCTAGGTGGCTAGCTGGCTAAGCAGCCGGCTAGCTTGTTAGCAAGCTGGCAAGCTGGCTAGCCAGCCAGCTTAAATAGCCAGTCAGCTGACTAGACAGTCGGATAACCAGCTGCATTAACTAGCCAGTCACCATGTTGGTCAGCCAGCTAGCCAGCAGGTTTAAATAGCTAGCCACCTACCTGACCAGCCTGCTGACCAGTCAGCTTATCTTGCCAGACACCTAGCTAGCCAGCTGGCTGATCAGTTGATTTAACTAGCTGACTTAACTAGATAACCACCCGGCTAGCCAGATGGCTTAACTTGCTAGCCACCTAGCTAGACAGCCTTTAAAAAGCTCACTTAACTCACTGACTTACCTAGCTAGCCAGCCCTCTAGCCAGCTGACTTAATGAGCTAGCTACCTACCTAGCCAAGTGGCTAGCCAGCTGACTTAACTAGCTGATGTAACCAGCTAGCCAACTGGCTAGTCAGCTGACTTAACTAGCTAGCTACCTAACTAGCAGATGGATAACCACTTGTATTTACTAGCAGACAACCAGCTAGCCAGCTGGCTAGCCTGCTGACTCAACTAGA
>NW_007155580.1:0-329 GCF_000164805.1 Carlito syrichta | reverse complement strand
AGCCTCAGGGCGTGGCCACGCCTCTCTCTGTACCTGTCATCCTGGTTGGCCAATGGGATGAGAGAAATCGTGCCACGCCCTCCACATTCAATGGTCGGTTGCCTATATATAGCCCAGACCCGGCCTATTCTGGCTCACACTCACAGCTGCTGTGGCCATGGGAAATAGCTTCCTAGTGGTTGCCGAGATCGCGGTGATGTGGCCCTCCCCTTATCCCCCTTCCGGCCCCCCCTTTCCCGTGATGTCGGAAGAAACCCGACGGAGCAGACTGGCTCGGGCCAAAATGAAGGTAAACCCGCGGGGTCTTGGCGCCCGACCCAGCCCGATCG
>NW_007155579.1:0-621 GCF_000164805.1 Carlito syrichta | reverse complement strand
CCTGGCTCTGCGATCGCCTCCCCCATGGCGAAGTGGCCACCGGGGGTCGAGGGTGGATGCGATTGAGTGGAATGTGGATACCTCACACTCCCCCTCGGGACTGATAACTGCCGCCAGCACGGCCTTTGATCTTAGGACCCAGACTCCTGGATTTTCTCACCCCCTTTCTGGTTTCTCTGGTTGTGGCCCCCTCCTCCTACACCTCTACTGTGCAGCCTTAACTGATATAACAGAAAGGGCCTCAATGTCTAGTTTTTAGGGGTTTTTTGAATTCTCTCACTCTGGAACCACAGGCGCAAGCCACCACACCCCGCTACTTTTTTTGATTTATTGTAGAGATGAGGTCTCGCCACGTTGCCAACGCTTGTCTTGAAATCCAGGGCTCAGGCAATCCTGTTCCTTCTGCCTCCCAAAGTACTGGGATTACAATATTGTTGTTTTTTAAAAAATTATTATTTGAGTTGGATCTATCTCTGTTGCCCAGGTTGGAGTGCAGTGGCATGATCACAGCTCACTACAGCCTTGACCTCCTGGGCTTAGCGACCCTTCTACCACCGCCTGCTGAGTAACTGGGACAACAGTCTCACACAACTACACCTGGCTAATTTTTTCTTTTGTATA
>NW_007155578.1:0-327 GCF_000164805.1 Carlito syrichta | reverse complement strand
TGTGTTTCTCATACTAAAGAAGTTTCGATGAGAATTTGAATTTGTTTTTATATGAGTCACCGGTACGGGGTCCGGTGTCAACAGTTGCTGTTTGATTTTCCTAATTTCAAGCCGCAAGGTGAAGTGAGTCTAGTGAGAACAGTCACTTGCCATCAAGCTGTCCTTCTAGGAAGCAGCAAAAGTGCCCAGAATGTGCAGAGGAAAGGGCACTAGGATTTGGAAAAGATAGTTTAAGCCCGTCTTTGTTACCAGCTTCTGGGTGATCACATAAAAACCACTTTCTCTCCTGGGCCTCAGTTTCCTACTCTGTAAGATGATGATATTGGA
>NW_007155577.1:0-750 GCF_000164805.1 Carlito syrichta | reverse complement strand
CCCGCCGCCCGCCGCCCGCCCTGGTGGTGCCGCCGCCGCCGCCGCGCCGCCCTCGCTCTCCTTGAGGGCCAAAAGCCCCTGCGTGTCGCGTGTTCTCACTCATAAGCGGACGGTGAGCAACTACCGGCATGAGTCAGAAAGGATGACAGGGCGGCGGGAAGCTGGGGGGGCCGGGGGCGGGAAGGGAGGTGGGCTTCGCGTGGTCAGTATCGGCCTGGGGCAGGGGGGCGGCACACCTCATCAGCGAGGGTGCCGGCACGAGGCGTGTGTGTAGACCTAACCCCTAACTGTGCCCACAGCTTTAAAATAAAAATATGTTTAAAAAAAACACAACTGAATACAGGTGTAACTTTCTGAAATAACTGCCGTTTTTCAAGTTGGTGATACGGTTTTACACCAGCCCTGCACAGAAATTCTCGTTATTTCACATGCTCTTCAAAAGTTGAGGCGATTGTTTTTATTTAGTGATCCTAATTATATGCGTTGTATTTCTTTGTGATTTTAATTCATATTTATCTCATGGGTAGTGCTTTTGAACACTATTCCACGGGCTTTGTCGCATATTTGGTTATCTGCTTTTGTGGCCTCTATATCCACACTTTTTCTTCTCCCTAGTTTCTTGATTTTTCCATGTTTAGTGTTACCATCTATGCACAAAGAGACACTTTCGGGACCACACGTTTTTTTCCTGAGGTTTCCAGTTAATCTCAGATATTGTTTGTTGAGTGTGTTGGAAGAGGAGATGCAGTG
>NW_007155576.1:0-1182 GCF_000164805.1 Carlito syrichta | reverse complement strand
TATACTGCGTGATGATGCAGTTTGGGCTTGTTAAACCCACCACCCAAATGGTGCACAGGGACCCAGTGGGTTGTGTTCCTACTGTTTCCCCTGCCCCTCCCTCCTCCCCAAGGAGCCCCAGTGGCTGTTGTTCCCATCTTTATGTCTGTGTGTCCTATAGGCACTTTTAGACTTTGTGCAAACGTGCACATCGTTTCACGTCCCTGTTGCTGTCTTCAGGCTGCATATGAGACAACAATCTCCATTTGCCCTGCCTTAGGAGCAAACTAAAAGGCATCAATGTCCTTCGGCAACTCTGTATGATTAGGGTGCTGTAAATCTTATACATTACATTTAGAGTTCATTTGTTTAGGAAACCATAGTCGTATTTCCATCTATCTGCACTTCTTTAGTAATCACATGTCATAGGAAGAGCCTAACTTCATTTTAGAACCCCTAAATTCTGCAAGGTGTCTGCACTTAAATATTTATCTTTGTAATCAATTAATGAACTACAATCACCTCTAAATTTCTTCAAACATTAAAGGTTTCAGATTTTTGTTTCATCTTTGTAGCAAAAGAAGACTTCACTGAAGCAGGACACTACCTAAAAGGATACACTATCACTGGAATTTATTCTAAAAAAGATGTTTTGATACTGTAAGTTTCTTGTTCTTTTAATTTGGGGAGGAAGAGGTTATGTAATATAACATGTGGCTTGCCTTTACACAGCTGAAGAAGAAAGAGAGAGCAGCAACACACATTAATCTTCATCTTCTTCTGGAAGAGCTGAGAAATATGAGGATATTTAGATTTTTTTCTTTTCTTTTTCTTTCTTTTTTTTTTTATTGTAGGTCAAAGTCCCTATGGGGGCAATCTTGGATTCATAGTTTATCATCCCCTTATACAAATTTTTCTCTTTGGGTTCTCTCACCTGCAATTTTGGTTCTTTGGAGTTGTCACAGCCTTTGGAGAATTTTAACTTTTTGAGCATTTGTGCTTTTGTCACCAAGGTGTATGTTTTTAAAATCAGTGGGCACCGAGACAGAACTGGTGCGTCTGGGGAGTCAGGGGCTGGTGTGCAGAAGGGGCTGGTGTGCACCTAGGCCACGTTGCAGCAGACTGAGCAGTGATGGTGCAACCAGCCGAGTTGAGGAAGGAGACCCACTCGGGGGGACCCCCCCAAACCCATGTCCCGGCTCC
>NW_007155575.1:0-619 GCF_000164805.1 Carlito syrichta | reverse complement strand
TTATTCTAAAGAAGATGTTTTGATACTGTAAGTTTCTTGTTCTTTTAATTTGGGAAGAGGTTACGTAATATAACATGTGGCTTGCATTTACACAGCTGAAGAAGGAAGAGAGAGCCGCAACACACATTAATCTTCATCTTCTTCTGGAAGAGCTGAGAAATATGAGGATATTTAGATTTTTTTCTTTTCTTTTTCTTTCTTTCTTTTTTTTTAAATTGTAGGTCAAAGTCCCTATGGAGGCAATCTTGGATTCATAGTTTACCATCCCCTCATAAAAATTTTTCTCTTTGGGTTCTCTCACCTGCAATTTTGGTTCTTTGGAGTTGTCACAGCCTTTGGAAAATTTTAACTTTTTGAGCATTTGTGCTTTTGTCACCAAGGCGTGTGTTTTTAAAATCAGTGGGCACCGGGACAGAACTGGTGCGTCTGGGGAGTCAGGGGCTGGTGTGCAGAAGGGGCTGGTGTGCACCTAGGCCACGTTGCAGCAGACTGAGCAGTGATGGTGCAACCAGCCCGAGTTGAGGAAGGAGACCCACTCGTGGGGACTCCCCACAAACCCATGTCCCGGCTCCAGGTCCAGACTGTCTGCCCGTGGTCAGGCTTTGTCTGGTTCTTGCAA
>NW_007155574.1:0-661 GCF_000164805.1 Carlito syrichta | reverse complement strand
CACAGAAGATGGTCAGCCACTGTGAAACCCATTTGGAGGAGGGGCATTCGCCTGGAAATACATCTCAGAGGAGATCAACTCATTGAGACACATATCAAACAATGGAACCAAAAATGTGGCACACATCATAGAGGATGACCAGTCACTGTGGCACTCATTAAAAGGATGATCAATCACTGGGACACAGATTACATGGAAGGGGCAGTCACAGGAGTACCCATAGCAAAGGAGAGCCTATAAATGGGTCTCCAGTTACATAAAATAATCAGTCACTGGAGAACCAATCACAAAGGAAGACCTGTCAATGAATCACCAAATAAATAGGTAGGTCATTCAGTGAGGTATCCATCACAGAAAAAGCCCAGTTACTGGTGCATCCATCACAGAGGAGGGAAAGACAATGGGCATCCAACACAAAGGAGCATTGGTTCATGAGACTCCCATCACAGTGGATGGTTAGTCACTATTGCACCCATAACACAGGAGAACCAGTCACTGGGGTACAACCACAGAAGAGAGAAAGTCACTGAAGCACCTATTCCAGAGGAGGGTCATCACTATGACATCTAACCCAGCAGAGACCCAATCACTGGGTCACAATTAGGAGAAGGCCCAGTTACTGGGGCACCCATCAGAGAGGAGGGACAGTAACAGAGGTACC
>NW_007155573.1:0-358 GCF_000164805.1 Carlito syrichta | reverse complement strand
GGGTGCGTCGCTGGGAGGCCAAGGAGGCAAGCCATGGGGACGCCAAGGAGGGGCACGGTGAATTCACCAGGAAGGCATGCTGCAGGGAAACCGAGGAGTCACGCAGCAGGGACACCAAGGAAGTGCTGGAAGCCACAGGGACGCAGAGGAGGTGCGCCACAGGAACACCGAGTAGGCACGCCGCAGGGACACTGAAGAACGCCGCAGGGAGTCTAGGAAGGGCACCACAGGGAGGCAGAGAATGCGTGCTGGATGTAGGACAAGAAGGAGAGACGCAGGGAGACTGAGGAGGCATGGTGCGCCTTGGGGAGACCAAGAAGGTGCAACAGGAGGAGGCCAAGGAGGCCCGGCGCAATGT
>NW_007155572.1:0-828 GCF_000164805.1 Carlito syrichta | reverse complement strand
AAGTGCTGCGATTACAGGCATGAGCCACGACACCCAGTACTACTTTTACTTTTAAAGAGAGTATTTCCAGAATTTTTTCTCTCTTGAAAACTCAGTGTACAGATTTCTGCTTTCTACTTTGGAGTCAAATACTATGTTTTTTGATAGAAGATTCATGCTACGTATGTTGTAAAATCATACATAACAAAACTTACCATAGGCTATTGAACATCATCATGTAAAAATCTGACTCAACTGAAATATTTATGCCTGGTGATTTTCAAAATATGTGGAAGTCAAAAATATTTGTTGTCAAAAATATTAAACGTGGTCATGAGGAAATTATAAGCTCCAACAGATTGAAGTAACAGATAAACAACCATGCATGAGAAAGAACAATAAACATTCGCTGGCTAATGATATTTGTGCAATTCTCAGGGCTAGATATATCTTTAGACCTTTTTTGGGTGACTGTTTCTTTCTCACTGTATCCTCAACTATTGGTTAAATTAGTGAAATTGTTGTTAAGACAACAAAATGAAAGGAAAATAAAACCCTAGGGCTTTTCACCTTTTTTAAATAACAATTTCCTTTGTACCTATCTTGGTCAGAGGTTCATACAGTGTAGAGCTAAATTAATTTCCAAGGTTTATGCCTCTTGTAATACTGATAGAAAGACTCAGGTTCATTAAGGAACAAAAATCATGAGAAATGCAGAGCATTTTGGCTCTGTCTGTAACACCAGCATTTATGAGGCTAAAGAGGGTGGATAGCTTTGGGTCAGATATTCAGACCATCCTGACCAACAAAGTGAGACCTCTTTCTATCAAATACTTTAAAAATGAGTCA
>NW_007155571.1:0-4415 GCF_000164805.1 Carlito syrichta | reverse complement strand
AAATTTAAGTTTGCATTACACACCAAATATAAGAAGGGAATTTTTAAAAACAGATATATAGATACTATGATTTCTACAATACTTACAATAATCAAAATTTAAAATATTTTTAATTTAAAAGAATCATAAAACATTTTAGTGTTATAATGAGATACTTTGGCATGATGAGATACTTTTGAGTACAGCATGATGACTACAAATAGAACACTCTTGAAGCTACCACATTTAGGTTTGCCATGTGGGTATGCAAAAACCTACATGTTTTTTAATAACCATTTTCTGATAGGAAAAACATTTGAATATAATGACAAAGTATTAAAAATACTTTTCTTTATGTTGTTTTAAGAAAAGCCATTAAGTATGAGACATATTATGCAACTATTTTCATATTAAGAAGTAACTTCAGAAATGTCTAGAAAGCTGCTCACTTTGACAGCACATATACAAATATTGGAACAATACAAGGGAAGATTAGCATGGCCACTGTGCAATGATCACATGTAAATTCATGAAGCGTTCCATGTTTTCAAACACAAGAGAATCAGTCAAAAGTCTCCTTGCATGGATAAAAGCTTTGGAAAAGTCTCAGGACACAAAATCAATGTGCAAAAGACAGTCACATTTCTATACCCCAGCAAGAAAGTAACAGAAACCCAAAAAAAACCACAATTCCATTTACAAGAGCCAAAAAAAAATCTAATACCTTTCATTTCCTAATGCGAGTTGTAAAAGACCTTTGCAACGAAAACTACAAAACACTCCTCAAAGAAATCAACGATGACACAAAAAATGGAAAAATATTCCATGCTCATGGACTGGAAGAGTCAACATTGTTAAAATGTCCATCCAACACAAGACATTCTACAGGTTTAATGCAAACCCATTAAATTGCCAGCAGCATTATTCTCAGACCTGGAAACAACAATACAGGCTGCAATATGGAAATATAAATGACCACGAATCGCTAAACAACCCTTAGCAACAACAGCAAAGCACGAGGTATCACTCCCCCAGTCTTTAAACTCTATTATAAAGTTAAAATAATCAAAACAACCTGGTATTGGAACAAGAATAGGCATATAGACCAATGGAACAGGATAAAGACTGCAGAAGTAAAACCTCAATTTCTCAACCAACTCATCTTCGACAAACCCCCTACCAACAAGACTGGGGATAGGAGAATCTATTAAGTAAATGGTGCTGGAAAAACTGGCTGACCACATGCAGAAGATTCAAACAAGATCCCTACCTATTGCCCCAAAGTCAACCCTAAACGGATCAAAGGTGTAAATGTAAAACCTCAAACTATAAGAACCTTAGAAAATGCAGGAGGTACCCTTATGAAAACAGGAACGGGCAACCGATTCCTGTGCTCATGCCACAAGAGATACAATAGACAAGTGGGGCCTCAAGAACCAATAAGCTTCTGCAAAACCAAATAAACCATCAAGAGGGTGAGGAGACAACCCACAGACTGTGAAAAAATATTTGCCTACTGTATGCCTGACAAAGGCCTAACAACTGGGATCTACAAGGGATTCACACGTGCCCTAAAGAAAAAAAACAGCCCCATTACAAATTGGCCAAAATATATGAATAGACACTTCTCAAAAGAAGACATAGGAGCAGACAAAGATACATGGAATAATGCTCAGCCTCACTAGTCATCCAAGAAATGCAAATTAAAACTACACTGAGATACCACCTAACTCCAGTCAGGATGGCTATCATCAATAACTCAAAATCAACAGATCCTGGAGATGATGAGATGAAAAAGGAACACTTCTACACTGGTGGTGGGAGTGTAATGTAGTACAGCCTCTGCAGAAAACAGTGTGTAGATTTCTGAAATATCTAAAAATCAACTTTCCATATGATCCCACAATCCCCCGACTGGGAATAAACCTGGAAGAACGCAAATCACTCTATAAAAAAGATAACCTGCACATATATGTTTATCGTAGCATTGCTTATAGTAGCAAGATCATAGAACCAACTGTGCTGCCCACTAAAAGATGACTGGATAAAAAATGTAGTACATATACATGACAGGATATTATGCAGCCATAGAGAAAAACAAAATCATGAACTTCACCGCAATCTGGATGGATAATACTGACTGATTTTTCACAGAAACAAAAAACTGAGTGTCACATTTTCTCACTTATAAGTGAACCTTGAACAATTACCATGATACTATAAGAAAAGGATTGACAGGAGCAGGAAACTGCCGAGAAGGGTGCAGGGAAGAAGGATTGGCAGTAGTGGAAATCTGCCTGTGGAAGGGAGGCAATCTCATCAACAAGGATACCTGTATAATGACAATTTGTATACCTAACCCTGAATTGTACCCCCATCTTTAAAATTTAAAAAAAATTAAAAGAGAAAAATCTAAGAGCAAATAAAAATCTGATCGCAAAGAAGAAAGGTACAGAAAGCGATAAAGGAAAAAAAGAGTAAAAACGTTTATTCATGAAGCATCTAAAATGTGCCAGGCCCTTATTTGGACATTTCCTCTTCTATACATTATAATAATACAAATATTGGGATGATGGTTACCCCACTGCTCGCATCCTGGTCATTCCAGGATATTAAGAACAGAACAATCAACAGACATGACCCATTGTGCTCTCTATACAGACGTCTACCTCCTAGGCTTTCACATGACTGCTCCATCTCATCCCTTAGATGGCAGCTGCCATGTCACTCTCAGAAAGATCTTCTCTGACTACGGGATTCTATGGTCACGCACATCCCCATCCTGACTACAAACTTCTGATACGGGTCTCACTATGCATCCCAGACTGGTCTCAAACTCCTTGCCAAAAGCAGCTCTTCTGCCTCAGCTTCCCAAAGTGCTGCGATTACAGGCATGAGCCACGACACCCAGTACTACTTTTACTTTTAAAGAGAGTATTTCCAGAATTTTTTCTCTCTTGAAAACTCAGTGTACAGATTTCAGCTTTCTACTTTGGAGTCAAATACTATGTTTTTTGATAGAAGATTCATGCTACGTATGTTGTAAAATCATACATAACAAAACTTACCCATAGGCTATTGAACATCATCATGTAAAAATCTGACTCAACTGAAATATTTATGCCTGGTGATTTTCAAAATATGTGGAAGTCAAAAATATTTGTTGTCAAAAATATTAAACGTGGTCATGAGGAAATTATAAGCTCCAACAGATTGAAGTAACAGATAAACAACCATGCATGAGAAAGAACAATAAACATTCGCTGGCTAATGATATTTGTGCAATTCTCAGGGCTAGATATATCTTTAGACCTTTTTTGGGTGATTGTTTCTTTCTCACTGTATCCTCAACTATTGGTTAAATTAGTGAAATTGTTGTTAAGACAACAAAATGAAAGGAAAATAAAACCCTAGGGCTTTTCACCTTTTTTAAATAACAATTTCCTTTGTACCTATCTTGGTCAGAGGTTCATACAGTGTAGAGCTAAATTAATTTCCAAGGTTTATGCCTCTTGTAATACTGATAGAAAGACTCAGGTTCATTAAGGAACAAAAATCATGAGAAATGCAGAGCATTTTGGCTCTGTCTGTAACACCAGCATTTATGAGGCTAAGGAGGGTGGATAGCTTTGGGTCAGGATATTCAGACCATCCTGACCAACAAAGTGAGACCTCTTTCTATCAAATACTTTAAAAATGAGTCAGGTGTAGTGGAGTTTGCCTGTATTCTTAGCTACATGGAACTCTGAGGTGAGAGGATCACATGAGGCCAAAAATTTGAGGCTGTGGAGAGCAGTAATTTTCAAACACCATGCCAGCCTGAGTGGCAGACTAAAAGCCTGTCTCAATAAGAAACATAAATATATGAGAAAATTTCCTGAACTTCTATCACTTACATAGCAGAAATAATAGAAATAATCTATTTCCACCTACAATTGCATATTTATAACCCCATTTATATACATAGAAAATCACAATGGAACAGATAATTGATAAAGATTAAAAAAACAAAAAATAGCAAGTAAATGTGTTTTTGTGGTTAAACATTATCTTTTTTCAAAGCCAAGAAATCTAACGTGCCTACCTCATTCTTAGGTCTTGGCATATCTTGCAGTAATTCTTCTCCTAGAAACGCATTTGATGTTTGTTCATGATGTGGTGGAGAAGAACTCACACTTTCTAGTACAAGTTCCATGCTGTCAAAGTTATCAGAACTGCAGGAATCGTAGTTTGGTTTCTGGAACACATCCTGCATAGGTTCTGCTTTCTGATGAGTGTCTGCAGCAGCAGAAAAACTCTGGCTTTTTATTTCACTCATACACTTCCACGCATCGAAAAGACATTTTGGGCGACCAGACTCAGGCACATGTCCGAAGTCTGATTTCCAATCTGTGGTAATTTGGTTCCTAATTTCTGTCACTTGCATATCAAACTCT
>NW_007155570.1:0-3123 GCF_000164805.1 Carlito syrichta | reverse complement strand
TTTATAGGAAAAAAAAGAGTAAAAACGTTTATTCATGAAGCATCTAAAATGTGCCAGACCCTTATTTGGACATTTCCTCATCTACAGATTATAATAATACAAATATTGGGATGATGGTTACCACACTGCTCACATCCTGGTCATTCCAGGATATTAAGAACAGAACATCAACAGACATGGCCCATTGTGCTCTCTTACAGACATCTACCTCCTAGGCTTTCACATGACTGCTCCATCTCATCCCTTAGATGGCAGCTGCCATGTCACTCTCAGAAAGATCTTCTCTGACTACAGGATTCTATGGTCATGCACATCCCCATCCTGACTAAAAACTTCTGATACGGGTCTCACTATGCATCCCAGACTGGTCTCAAACTCCTTGCCAAAAGCAGCTCTTCTGCCTCAGCTTCCCAAAGTGCTGCGATTACAGGCATGAGCCACGACACCCAGTACTACTTTTCCTTTTAAAGAGAGTATTTCCAAATTTTCTTCTCTCTTGAAAACTCAGTGTACAGATTTCAGCTTTCTACTTTGGAGTCAAATACTATGTTTTTGATAGAAGATTCATGCTACTTATGTTGTAAAATCATACATAACTAAACTTACCATAGGTTATTGAACATCATCATGTAATGATCTGACTCAACTGAAATATTTATGCCTGGTGATTTTCAAAATATGTGGAAGTCAAAAATATTTGTTGTCAAAAATATTTAACGTGGTCATGAGGAAATTCTAAGCTCCAACAGATTGAAGTAACAGATAAACAACCATGCATGAGAAAGAACAATAAACATTCGCTGGCTAATGATATTTGTGTAATTCTCAGGGCTATATATATCTTTAGACCTTTTTTGGGTGATTGTTTCCTTCTCACTGTACCCTCAGTTTTATGGATACATTAGTGAAATTTGTCTTTAAGACAACAAAATGAAAGGAAAATAAAACTCTAGGGCTTTTCACCTTTTTTTAATAACAATTTCCTTTGTACTTATCTTGGTCAGAGGTTCATATAGTATAGAGTAAATTAATTTCCAAGGTTTATGCCTCTTGTAATACTGATAGAAAGACTCAGGTTCATTAAGGAACAAAAATCATGAGAAGTGCAGAGCATTTTGGCTCAGTCTGTAACACCAGCATTTAGGAGGCTAAAGAGGGTGGATAGCTTTGGGTCAGGATTTTCAGACCATCCTGGCCAACAAAGTGAGACTCCTTTCTATCAAAAACTTTAAAAATGAGTCAGGTGTAGTGGTGTTTGCCTGTATTCTTAGCTACATGGGACTCTGAGGTGAGAAGATCACATGAGGCCAAAAATTTGAGGCTGTGGAGAGCAGTAATTTTCAAACACCATGCCAGCCTGAGTGGCAGACTAAAAGCCTGTCTCAATAAGAAAATGTATATATGAGAAAATTTCCTGAAGTCCTATCACTTACATAGCAGAAATAATAGAAATAATCTACTTCCACCTACAATTACATATTTAAATAACCCCATTTATATACATAGAAAATCAAAATGGAACAGATGATAAAGTTAACAAAAAAAACCCAAAAAATAGCAAGTAAATGTGTTTTTGAGGTCAAACATTTTCTTTTTTCAAAACCAAGAACTCTAACGTGCCTACCTCATTCTTAGGTCTTGGCATATCTTGCTGTAATTCTTCTCCTAGAAACGCATTTGACGTTTGGTCATGATGTGGTGGAGAACAACTCACACTTTCTAGTACAAGTTCCATGCTGTCAAAGTTATCAGAACTGCAGGAATCGTAGGTTGGCTTCTGGAACACATCCTGCATGGGTTCTGCTTTCTGATGAGTGTCTGCAGCAGCAGGAAAACTCTGGCTTTTTATTTCACTCATACACTGCCACGAATTGAAAAGGCATTTTGAGCGACCAGTCTCAGGCACATGTCCGATGTCTGATTTCCAATCTGTGGTAATTTGGTTCCTAATTTCTGTCACTTGCATATCAAACTCTTGGTCTTCTTTCATTTCAACTGTAGCCACGTCTGGATTCCTCACGAATTTCCTAGTCTCTGTATCACTATGAAAATTCTCATCTGTGTTAAAAACATGGTCAGTGTCTGGTTTGTTACCATTGACAACGTCCAGTTTGTCGTTTCTGAAATAAAGCTCAGGAGATGACTGGCAAGCATATCCCGGGGATGCAGAGGGTGAGTGACATGGAGAGACATGTCCGAGGCTGGGTTCTTTGGTGGAGGAAATGCCTGGAATCCTACCGAGACAGACACTCCACATGAATCTTCTTCCTCACGATCAGGTAAATGAGTCAAACCAGAGGGCATGTCCTTCAAGTGTGCTCCCCCTTCAGGGATATCAGGGAAGGGCTCCTCTTCAGGGCAAGAAGCTATTTTGAATTTTTCACGAATTTCTCCAAACTTCTGCTCTAACTCATTTGTGACGAGTTTTAACTTCTTTCTCCACTGTAATTTGCCTTGTTCAAGCCAAATTTCTGCATATTTTTCCGCAGAAGGAAGCCCTGGATACAGAGATATTTCCTCTCTATTACAATACTTATTCATTTCTGGTTCCTGAGAAACTTTTTGATGATGAAAGAGTGGAAGATCAATTTGCTTCTCCTGTTTCTCAGCTGTCTTCTCTGCCAGGATACAGGTTTTAAAAATAACTCTATCCTAAAATAATCAAATATGAAACAAAAATAAAAAAGGGTTAAAACATAACAGAATGTTAATAAGTTTGGAATTTACTAATAGCATTTTCAAGTATTGAAAAGCAAAACTTTTCACTAGAGAACCTCACACATGCTCTCTATAAAATGGGCATAGACTGTAAACTGAACATGGAAGCCTGAATGACACACACTCTCAGACAAACGGTTAAAATATGCACATTTTCAACAATGACCACACTTCAAACTGCCAGATTCAAGTTTGTATCACACACCAAATACAAGAAAGGAATTTTTTTAAAAGATATATAGATACTATGATTGCTACAATATTTACAATAATCAAATTTAAAATATTTTTAATTTAAAAGAATCATAAAACATTTTAGTGTTACAATGAAATACTTTGGCATGATGAGATACTTTTGTGTGCAGCATGATGACTACATATAGAACATTCTTGAAGCTGCCACAT
>NW_007155569.1:0-15527 GCF_000164805.1 Carlito syrichta | reverse complement strand
TTTATAGGAAAAAAAAGAGTAAAAACGTTTATTCATGAAGCATCTAAAATGTGCCAGACCCTTATTTGGACATTTCCTCATCTACAGATTATAATAATACAAATATTGGGATGATGGTTACCACACTGCTCACATCCTGGTCATTCCAGGATATTAAGAACAGAACATCAACAGACATGACCCATTGTGCTCTCTTAACAGACATCTACCTCCTAGACTTTCACATGACTGCTCCATCTCATCCCTTAGATGGCAGCTGCCATGTCACTCTCAGAAAGATCTTCTCTGACTACAGGGTTCTATGGCCACGCACATTCCCATCCTGACTACAAACTTCTGATACGGGTTTCACTATGCTTCCCAGACTGGTCTCAAACTCCATGCCCAAAGCAGCTCTTCTGCCTCAGGTTCCCAAAGTGCTGGGATTACAGGCATGAGCCACCACACCCAGCACTACTTTTCCTTTTAAAGAGAGTATTTCCAAATTTTCTTCTCTCTTGAAAACTCAGTGTACAGATTTCAGCTTTCTACTTTGGAGTCAAATACTACGTTCTTGACAGAAGATTCATGCCACTTATGTTGTAAAATCATACATAACTAAACTTACCATAAGTTACTGAACATCATCATGTAATGATCTAACCCAACTGAAATATTTACGCCTGGTGATTTTCAAAATATGTGGAAGTCAAAAATATTTGTTGTCAAAAATATTTAACGTGGTCATAAAGAAATTCTAAGCTCCAACAAATTGAAGTAACAGATAAACAACCATGCATGAGAAAAAAACAATAAACATTCGCTGGCCAATAATATTCATGTAATTCTCAGGGCTATATATATATCTTTAGACCTTTTTTGGGTGATTGTTTCCTTCTCACTGTACCCTCAGTTTTATGGATACATTAGTGAAATTTGTCTTTAAGACAACAAAATGAAAGGAAAATAAAACTCTAGGGCTTTTCACCTTTTTTTAATAACAATTTCCTTTGAACTTATCTTGGTCAGAGGTTCATATAGTATAGAGGAAATTAATTTCCAAGGTTTATGCCTCTTGTAATACTGATAGAAACACTCAGGGTCATTAAAGAACAAAAATCATGAGAAGCGCAGAGCATTTTGGCTCAGTCTGTAACACCAGCATTTAGGAGGCTAAAGAGGGTGGATAGCTTTGGGTCAGGATTTTCAGACCATCCTGGCCAACAAAGTGAGACTCCTTTCTATCAAAAACTTTAAAAATGAGTCAGGTGTAGTGGTGTTTGCCTGTATTCTTAGCTACATGGGACTCTGAGGTGAGAAGATCACATGAGGCCAAAAATTTGAGGCTGTGGAGAGCAGTAATTTTCAAACACCATGCCAGCCTGAGTGGCAGACTAAAAGCCTGTCTCAATAAGAAAATGTATATATGAGAAAATTTCCTGAAGTCCTATCACTTACATAGCAGAAATAATAGAAATAATCTACTTCCACCTACAATTACATATTTAAATAACCCCATTTATATACATAGAAAATCAAAATGGAACAGATGATAAAGTTAACAAAAAAAACCCAAAAAATAGCAAGTAAATGTGTTTTTGAGGTCAAACATTTTCTTTTTTCAAAACCAAGAACTCTAACGTGCCTACCTCATTCTTAGGTCTTGGCATATCTTGCTGTAATTCTTCTCCTAGAAACGCATTTGACGTTTGGTCATGATGTGGTGGAGAACAACTCACACTTTCTAGTACAAGTTCCATGCTGTCAAAGTTATCAGAACTGCAGGAATCGTAGGTTGGCTTCTGGAACACATCCTGCATGGGTTCTGCTTTCTGATGAGTGTCTGCAGCAGCAGGAAAACTCTGGCTTTTTATTTCACTCATACACTGCCACGAATTGAAAAGGCATTTTGAGCGACCAGTCTCAGGCACATGTCCGATGTCTGATTTCCAATCTGTGGTAATTTGGTTCCTAATTTCTGTCACTTGCATATCAAACTCTTGGTCTTCTTTCATTTCAACTGTAGCCACGTCTGGATTCCTCACGAATTTCCTAGTCTCTGTATCACTATGAAAATTCTCATCTGTGTTAAAAACATGGTCAGTGTCTGGTTTGTTACCATTGACAACGTCCAGTTTGTCGTTTCTGAAATAAAGCTCAGGAGATGACTGGCAAGCATATTCCGGGGATGCAGAGGATGAGTGAGATGGAAAGACATGTCTGAGGCTGGGTTCTTTTGGTTGAGGAAATGCCTGGAATCCTACAGAGACAGACACTTCACATGAATCTTCTTCCTCAGGATCAGGTAAATGAGTCAAACCAGTGGGCATGTCCTTCAAGTGTGTTCCCCCTTTACAGTTGTCAGAGAGGGGCTCCTACCCAGGGCAATATGCAATTTTGAATTTTTCATGAATTTCTCCAAACCTCTGCTCTAACTCTTTTGTGATGAGTTTTAACTTATTTCTCCACTTGAATTTGCCTTGTTTATGCCACATTTTCACAGAAGAAAGCCCTCGATATGCAGATATTTCCTCTCTATCAGAAAAAAAGCCCTGGATAGGCAGGTATTTCCTCTCCATCAGAATCTTTATTTATTTCTGGTTCATGAGACATTTTTTGCCAATGAAAAAGTATAGGATTGATTAGCTTGTCTTGCTTCTCAAATGACTTGTCTATCAGGGTGCATGTTTTAAAATTAATTTTATCCTAAAATAATGAAGTATGAAATTTAAAAAATAATTAAAACTCAATGGTTAATTTTTTTAATTTAAAAACTCAATGGTTAAACCTCTTAGTGTATGTTTGGCTACTCCCAAATCTCAGAATTGTAACCAAGAGGCGAAAAATAATTTGCCTTCACCTAAAATATGAGAAATAATGAACCAGCAAACTTAACTTTGTCCTCTGTTTAAACTAAACCTAATTCATTAAGTGTCTGCCAAAAAAATTAGAATATGATTGGTAATATTCCAAAGCTTTCTTCACTTACAAATATCTCACTTCATTTTGCTGTAATTAAACAGCTCCTACAGGACATTAAGTACTTTTACTAAAGATTGCTAACTGGAGTGTAAGTCTATCTTTAAATTATTAGGATCCAAAATCAACACCAATCAGAAAAACAAATTGGTTTTTTTTTTCTTTTCAATCAGAGTCTCATTCTGTGGTCAATGATGGAGTGTAGCAGCATGATAACAGCTCACTGCAGCCTCAACTTTCTGGGCTCAGGAGATCCTTCCAATTTAACCTTTGAATATCTAAAACTACAGTCACACACCACCATGCCTGACTTAGTTTTCTGATTTTTTTAAAGATAAGGTCTCACTATATTTCCTAGACTAGTCTTAAACTCCTGGGCTCAAGCAATGCTTCCACCTTGACCTCCCAAAATGCTGGATGACAGGTATGAGCTACCATACTCATACCCACCCTGCCAGAAAAGCAAATTCTTAAATTTAAAATAAATTACATATGCAATATGACAGGTAAGTATCTAGATAGATATCTGCTCAAATCCAGTTCCAATATAGTCTTATGTCCATTAATGACAGTGGATATTTTTTTTTTGCATTAAAACAAGTTGGAAAGGTATTGTGTACACCCTAACACCCAAGGTCCATTCTGCAATGATTCTCTTACTGGGCAGTTGGGTTGATTTTATGATCCTGTTCTCTCCCTGAATATATACTCTGAAGTCAATTAGAGACCACATAACAGAATAAATATTAAATCTAGTATTAGTGACCAGTAATATAAAACTGCAATTTAAAAAGAAACTGCAATGATTCCTCCTTTAACATGAATCCAACTCAACTGGCTATCACTGTCAACTTGTTCATAATTTCTATTGCTTAATAATATGGTTCAATAATTGATGTTATCATTTTTATCATGTAAGGAGATTATAAAAATGAAACATCAAACAAAATTCTGTAAATGAATGTTTTAAGTTTTGTAACTACTTAAAATGTTTTGTTTTCTTTGAGTCAGGATCTCTCTCTGTCTTCCAGGCTGCAAAAAGTGGCAGATTCACAGCCTCACTGCAGCCTCAACCTCCTGGGCTCAGGAGATCCTTCTGTCTCAACCACCTGAGCAGCTGGGACTACAGAAATGCACCATCAGGCCAGGCAAATTTTTTTATTTTTATTTTTTTTAGAGATGAGTCTTCCTATGTTGCCTAGGCTGATCTCCAACTCCTGGGCTTAAAGCAATCCTCTCACCTTGACCTCCCAGAGAGATGGGATTACAAGTGTGAGTCACTGCACCAGATCTAAATTCTTAAAATTAAATATTGGGTTGGGGGCATTGGCTCTGGTTTATAATCCCAGAATTTTGGAAAATGAAGGTGGGAAGACTGTCTGAGTCCTGGAGTTCGAGACCAACCTGGGCAATGTAACAAGATGACTGCCCATACAAAAAATATTTTTTAATTAAATAATAAATATTGAACTAGGATCTAACGATTCTAAAAGGTTAGTTCAGAAGGTAATTTTCTTTGGATTATGCTACTTAATTAAAGAAAAGAACACAATGTTAAAACAGATATTTGAATTTAAATGTTCAGCACCTGTGACTGTTGATTTTCAGTTTCTTCAAGTTTTTCTTGTTCTCTCTCTGACATCACTTCTGAGTCTTGTTCTGCTGACAAATTCAAATATTAAGTTAAAATGTACTACTTGGAACAGTTCAATAAAAGCTTTAGACTTTATAACAACAGGGAGAAAATAACATTTCATTTTATTTTACAAACTGAAATCTTTAAGTGAAGCTTCATATTTACTGAAATATATACTGCTTTAAGAAGTATTTCTAATTCTCCTAACTTCAACAAACAACCTGGTGAAATGGTAGATATACCAAGTTCAAGGCATACAGATACCACGTGATTCACTCACAAATCCATCCACCCAACATAAAAGAACAAAACCATAAGAAACAAGGCAAAATTTAAAAATACAGTGGGGAGATAGAAAGTAACACTGTATTTTTTCAACTTCATCACAGTATCTTATTTATGATTTCAAAAAAAAACTGTTATGCTTTACACGTTTGTCAGTGTGCATCCTGTTTCTTAAATCTGAAATGCTTTCCTCTACTATTCTAAAATTGTATTTTGATCTTGGAAGACTCAGACCGCTATGTGAAGTCTTCCTTGATCTCAGCTACCTTTCTCCAATAAACAGGTTATCCTTCCTTGCCTTAGTACTTTTTTGATTTTTCTCCTGCATCTTTACCACCTGAACCATATATTATTTCATGACATGTCTCTCCTCTGTGCTCCTAGATGGTAGGGGACAAACTTTCAAATCATCTTTTTAAGAGTGTTCTTTATCTGTTTACTCAAACATTATTTATTAAATTTCTACTAGGCAATACAGTTTAAAACTGCAAATAAAAGATATTAGGTTTAGCTTTTGTAGATATCATGCCTGAGCTGAGACTTAGTGGGTAAGGTTAGCCAAATTGAAAGGGTTTGTAGAGGTCAGGAAAGGGTGAGTGCATGCCTGACAGCCACAAGAGAGGGAGGGAGGGAGGGAGGGAGAGAAAAGTCTGAAATACTGTATGTATTTGCCTATGACAGAAAGACTTGTAAGGAGGGCATTGCCAGCAGTTCTGTAATGCCAAAAAAAGGGCAATCGGGGAAAGGGCTGAAGATAAAGAGGTGGACAGAAGTCAGGAAAGACTTGCATGTAATTTTAAGATGATTGGACATTAAGATGATAAGAACAGTTCCTGGTCTGATTTGAAGTGGTTCTAGATCACTCTAAATGCTAACACCAATATTCCTAGTGAAACATTTTCCACCAACACAAGGTGATAGTTTGTGTGAATACAGCTAGGGGATACTATAAAGCAAATTACTAATGATTCCCATTAATACTGGGAAAGTCAGTTTAATAACACATGAAGCCATAGAAAATATGAGAAATCATTTCATATTTATTTTAGGAAGGTGCTCTTTTAGTTATGTTGAATATAGTTTTAAGTGATATGTGTAAATTCAGAGTTATAAAAACAAAGCAAAGAAATCGCATTGTGCATGACTAGGTGATTTTTAGATTTCTGCTTAATTCCCATCTAGTGCTAATGTTCTATGTAGAATCCTAATACCCACTCTTCTCAAGTTTATGTTACATACTAGCCTACTAAAATTAGTCCAAATAGTTGAGAAGGAGGGGCTGCTCCCTAACTTCCACTATGAAGCCAACATCACCCTGACACCAAAAATGACAAAGAAACAGCAAAGATAGAAAATTAATGGCCAACATCTCTGATTAACATAGATGTAAAGACTCAACAAAATTCTAGTGAATTGTATCCAACACACAAAAAAATTATACATCATGATCAGGTGGACTTTATTCTAAAGATTCAAGGCTGGTTCAACATACACAAATCAATAAACATAATTCACCACATAAACAGAAGGTAAAACAAAAGTCACATGATTCTCTCAATAAATACAGTAAAAGCATTTGATAAAATCTAACATCCTTTCATGATAAAAACCCTCAACCACCTAGGTGACAAAAACCCTCAACCACCCTAGGTGACATTTTTTTTAAAGATGTGAGGTACAATTCAGGATTAGGCATACAAGTGGTCATTGTGTAGGTAAATCCCTTTGCTCCCCAGTTTGCCTGGTTTGAGATCAGGTACACTTATTGATGTTATGTGCTCTCCTCTTTCCCCTGGCTTTTTCTGGCTACTGCCAATGCTCAAAGGAACATTGTAAAAAATAATAAGAGCCATCTATGACAAAACCTCAGCCAAAATCATACTTAATGGGCAGAAGTTGGAAGAATTCTCCTTAACAACTGGAACAAGATAATGATGTCCACTCCTATTCAACATAGTATTGAAAGTCCTAGCCAAAGGAATCAGACAAGAGAAAGAAATGCAAGGTAAATAAAACAAAAGGAAGATAAATTATCTCTCTTTTCAGATGATATGATTCTATATCTGGAAAACCTTAAAGATTCACCAAAAGACTCTTAGCACTCCGAAGACCCTTTTCAATAAAGCTCAGGTAAAAAATTCAACCCTGAAAAATCAGTTGCATTTTATTTTTTCCATTATCAACATTTAAACTGTGAGCAAAATCAAGAACACATCCCCATTTACAATAGTCACACACAAAAATAAAATACCTTGGAATACATGTAACCAAAGAAGAGTAAAAGCTCTACAATGAGAATGACTAAACATTTCTTTAAAAATTCAACGATGACCAGGCTCAATAGCTCAGCCTGTAATCCCAGCACTTTGAGAAACTGAGATGAGTGGATTGCCTGAGCCCGCGGGTTTGAGACCCACCTGGGCAACTTGGCAAGACCTCGTCTCTACAATAAAATAAAAAATTAGCCGGGTGTGGTAGCGCATGCCTGTAGTTTCGGCTACTTGGAAGGCTGCAGCAGAAGGATCACCAGAGCTCAGCAGGTCGAGGCTGGGGTAGCCAGAAGCGTCTCACTGCATTCTAGTCTGGGTGACGGAGTGGGACTCCGACTCAAAAAAAAAATCAAAGTAGAGGCCAGGCTCGTTGAGTTAGCCCATAATCCCAATACTTGGGGAGACCGAAGCGAGTGGATTGCCTGAGTCAGTGGGTTCGAGACCAACCCGGGCAACTTGGCAACACCTTGCCTCTACAATAAATCAAAAAAAAAAAAGCCAGGCGTGTTAATGCTTGCCTGTAGTTCCAGCTACTTCAAAAACTGAAGCAGAAGAGTCACTGAAGCTGAGCAAGTCAATGCTGGGGTGGCCGTGAGCATGCCCCTGCACTCCAGCCTGGGCGACAGAGTGAGACTCCAACTCAAGGAAAAAAAAATTCAAAGATGACACAAACAAATGTAAAAGCACTCCATGCTCATGAATTTTGAAAAATCAATATTATTAAAATGTATATACTGCCTAAATCAATCTACAGATTCAATGCTATCTATATCAAACTACCAGCATCATTTTTCACGCATCTTGAAAAAACAATTCCTAAATTAATATGAAAGCAAAAATAAGTCTCAAATAAGCAATTTGAGACTTTCAACTTTACTACAAGACTACAGTAGCCATAAGGCCATGGTAGTGGTACAAAACAAACACACAGACCAATGGGACCGAAGTGGGAACTCAGAAATAAAACGACTGTCTACAAACGTCTCATCATTGATAAGGTAACTAAAACAAACACTGGAAAATGACACTTTATTGAACAAATGCTGGGAAAATGGCTAACCATATGCAGCAGAATAATGTTGGACCTCTTCCTTTTACCTATACACAAAAATTAACTCAAGATGAATTAATGACTTAAATGTTAAAACTTCAGACTACAAAAATCCTAGAAGAAAGCCTAGGAAACACTCTTCTGGACATTGGCCTAGGAAATAAATTCATGACCAGGACCCCAAAAGGAGCAAAAAACAACTGACAAGTGGAACATAATCATACTAAAGAGCTTCTGAACATCAAAAGAAACCACCAACAGAGTTGACATACAAGCTACAGAACAGGACTGAATATTTGCAACCATGCATCTGACAAAGGACTAATGCCCAGGATCTATGAAGAACTCAAAGAAACTGAAAGGAAAAAATAAACTTATTACAAAGTGGGCAAAGGACATGGCAGACACTTCTCAAAGGAAGTCATACAAGTGGCCAACAAGTATACGAAAAAATGTTCAACATCACTAATCATCAGAGAAACGCAAATCAAAGCCACAATCATAACCAGTCTCACACCATTCAGAATGTCTTCTGTTCAAAAGTCAAAAAGCAACAGATGTTGGTAGGGTTGCAGAGAAAAGGGAATGCTCCTACCTTGTTGGCGGAAATGTAAACTACTTCAACCCTAGATGAAAATGTTTGGAGATTTCTCAAAGAACTAAAAATAAATTTACCATTTGACCCAGCAATCCCACTACTGGATAAATATCAAAAGGAGAAAAAGCCACCTTACCAAAAAGACACCTGTACTTGGGTGTTTATTGCAGTACTATCTACAACAGCAAAAACATGGAACCAACCTAGGTGACCATCAAGATTGGACTGAATAAAGAAAATGTGGTAAACATACATCATGGGACACTACACAGTCATAAAAACATTATGTCCTTTGCAGCAACATGAAATGTGGTCACAGACCAACATCTTAAGAAAATTACCACAAAAACAAAATTAAAAAAAAAAAAAATACCACATTTCTCCTTGGAAATGGGAGTTAAACACTGAATACACATGGGCACAAGGACGGGAACAGCAGACACCGTGACACTCCTACAATGGGGAAGAAGGGAGCTTAAGAGGTGAAAAACTACCCACTGGGTACCACCTGGGTGATGGGCTCATTAGAAACCCAAACCCCACCATCACACATTATACCTATGTAACAAACTTGCAGTTGTACCCTTTCTCTATAAAAACAACTTTAAATTTACAAAAGTAAAAAAAAAAATGTTAGGGCATGAAAAAGTATTCTATACATTATTTATGACCATACAAAAATGTAGCAAAATATTTAATACTGAAAAAGAATAATAGACACCTAATTCAGGGTGTTGGTTACTTCTATACAATAATTTTTAAAATATAAAAAACCTTAAGCCCAAAAATCTTCACAACCACTGTTTCAAAAAGCTATCTACTGAAAAGTTAGGGCCAGGGGCAGTGGCTCAAGCCTATAATCCCAGCACTTTGGCAGGCCAAGGCAAGAGGATTACTGAGCCCGTGGGTTCAAGACCAGCCTGGGCAACATGGCGAGACCTCGTCTCTACAATAAATCAAAAAAATTAGCTGGGCATGATAGCATGCCCCTGTAGTTCCAGACACTTGGAAGGCTGAGGAGGAAGGATTGCCTGAGCCCAGCAGGTGAAGGCTGTGGTGGCCAGAAGTGCCACTGCACTCCCACCAGGGTGACAGAGTGAGATTACAACTCAAAAAAAAAGGACTTACAATGTGCAGATATTTCTAATCCTCCTGAACTTTAATAAACAAGATTCACTCACAAATCCATCCGCTCAACATAGATGAATTAAATCACTGGAAACAACATAAAATTGAATACAGTAGAGAGATACAAAGTAACTTTGTATTCTGTTATCTATGGCATAATAGCACCTTATTTTGCACTACTTTTCTGTCATGTTTTGATACTGGAAGCTGGCCTCATTTCCTTCCCAACCGTCTAAAGTACTGCTCTTCCTTTTTCTAAAGGACTCTCTATTATATATACCTGCTTCTTGCTCCTTTTCTGACTCCCTGGACTCTCTGCCTTCCTCATTCTTCATTCCTTCTTTCCATACTTTCTGCTTCCTTATTTCCCGGCTTCCCTCAAGTCTTTGGTTGTAGTGCAACAGAACCAATGATTCAGCCTCTTTAGTGACACTAGCAATGGAATCTTTTGCTGACAGTTGTTAAAATATCCAACGTGTCACCATTTTGCTTCTCTTTTTCCTTTCTTTGCAATTTATAACGATTTTCTCTGGCTACTAGAATATAGCACAGCTCATAAACATTCTCTTCAGTCACCTTTTTAAGAACATTCATTTCTTACCTTTTGCTTGTCCACACACTTCTCCTCTTTGATCAGTCCCAGATGAATGACTAACATACATCTGTAGATGATTTTCAAAGAGACTCTGTTAAAATTAAGCTCAATAATGAGTTTCAATAACAAATAATAACAGCTGCACAAAGATTTTCTTGAAAATATCTGAATTTTCTGTATTGAAAGAAATTAGACTTAAAAGTACCAGGAGAAAGTACTGAAAAACAAATCATTTCAATAAAGAACCTCACACATTCTCTCTAGATCAAGCTTACTTTTTGTACTGATATGACTACTGCTTCTGTAAACTGAGCAGGGAAGTTCAAATGAAACACATGCATACACAAAATGTTCATTTATGTGCATTTTCAACAATAGATTTCTTCCCAACTTTCTAACTCTATTTTGTATTTCACAGCAAAAATAAATGGGTGTTTTGGTAAAAAAAAATATATATATATATACTCACTTGCTATAATACTTACAGCATTACATATTTAAAATATTTCTAGTTACAAAAATTTGGGGGGTTAAAATAAGGCATATGGCATGATAAGACACCCAGGAGCATGTAATAAAGAGTAAGAACAGGACACTGTGGAAGCTCCTTCATTTAGGCAAACAATTTCTTGCAAAAATCTTAATGTTTTAACATAACACATTACTGATAGGGAAAATGGTTAAACACAATGACAAAGTGGGGAAAAATTGTCTTTATATTATATTTAAATAAAGACAAGTAAATAGTATACAAGCACTGTAACTCTTTCCCAACTAAGAAATAACTTCAAAACCATACAAAAAGTCTTAATTTAAAAGGAAAGAATAAGAACATTTATTTATGAAGCATCAAAAATGTACCAGACCCTTACGTGCACATTTTCTTCCCACATTATTATAATAAAATGATTGTGATGATGATTGCCCCACTTCCTACATCCTGGCCACTCCAACATGTTAAGACCAAAATGATGAACACACATGGTCCATCCACTGTACTCTCTACAGAACATCCTACTTCTAGGCTATTACATGGCAGGCTGCTTCCCATCCTTGAATTAGCACCTTCAAGGTCCCTCTCTGTAGTCTTCTCTAACTACAGAATTCTATACCCACTCCCATCCTCATGCTAACCACCAACTTCCTCTGTGTTCTCTAAGCAACCTTCTTGGTTTTCTTTATAAGAAGAATTTATAGTGACTTATAAGTTCCCTAGTTGACTGGTTTTCTGTTTCTACTACTGCAGTATAAGCCCTCATATCCTACAGCACATTCAGTCTAGCAGCCTCGTCCACAGTACTCAGTAACAGTAATTTATTTGTGGTCTAAACAATTAAAAAACTCTTCAGAAAGGTACCACATGGCTGAGCATGGTGGCTCAGCCTGTAATCCCAGCACTTTGGGAGGCAAGGAGAGAGGATTGCCTGAGCCCTGGGGTTCAAGACTAGCCTGGGCAACTTGGTGAGACCTCATCTCTACAATAAATCATGAAAAATTAACCAGGCATGGTGATGTGCATCTGTAGGCCAGATACTTGAAAGGCTGAGGCTGAAGGATCACCTAAGCCCAGCCCAGCAGGTCAAGGATGTGGTGGATATGAGCGTGCCACTGCCTCCAGCCTGGGAGACAGAGTGAGACTCCAACTTAAAAATAAAAAGCAAAAAAAGAAAGGTGCCACATGCCAAATTCCTACACCTATATAGAACATCCCCAGAAGTGATCTATGGAAACTTCCTATACTCTTAAGAGGAAACACATGTGCCTGTTCTAAATTTATCATTGTGTTCCTGACACTACTGCTTTCAGGTTTTTAAAGAATATTCTCAATATTTATTAAGTCACTAAATTCCACTGGGATGATTTTGTCTTAGTTTGCATAGACAAGTTTCAGCTTGCACAGTGTGTTCACATTTCTTACCACATTTCCTCATTACACATATCTATGAGGTAAATATTAGTGTCATGTTTGGGGAGCCAGGTCACTCACATTCAAGCAGGATTAAAACTTCCTCCAAAGTTCCATATTTAGTAAAGACAGAACCATGATACTAACTTGTCTTTTAATTTCACTCAGTGCTGGGATTACAAGGAAGCAGCTGTTTCCATCTCAGAGGACAGAATTTCGCCATCTCTTCCCACACTTGTCATCTTGTAATACATTATCCTTTTCTACTACCTTTACTGCATGCATACCTGAAACAAACTGACTCAGCAAGTTCTATTTTTCATAATGATTTCTATGGGTTAAAAATCCATTCTACCACATTGTTGTTCTGAGAAACCCATGTTCTTACTATTTTCCATGCTTTTCCTTCTCCTGAATTGAATTGTTCCTTGTGGATCTATATTAAGTGATCCTAATATAAATACTTTCATGTTTCAGGAATTATTTGTTCAAGTTCTAAGGTGTGAAAAACGAAAGTCAACTCTGTTTCTTTCTGAATCTCATTAGGACTTTTACACATACAGATACATTACAAAACCACACATTTGACCATAGATTGACCTGGAATCATTCTTAGGTCTTAGATAAACTTCACTTCTGAACACAAGCTTACTCCTTGTGCCTTCTTTGCCTTATCACTTGACACTATACTATCATGACTTCTTCAATGATTCCTACAAATTGGAAGAATTTTAACACAAAGCAGTAATCTATTTATGGCATATTTGCTGCATTAATTATGAGCTAAGAAATGTAAAACAATAATTCTTCATGGGCATATGTACAGATGAGAAACTAAAGTCGAAGAATCCCCTTTGATTTTTTAACATCGCTCGGTACTTATAATTAAATTGTTAATAAACGACAATAGACAGTACCGCAGAATCGCAAGTTGTTCCTGTGTCATCCTCTGGACTTATTCCTAGTGATTCTCTATCTTCCTTTTGTCTTGATCCTAATTTAGACATCTCCGCTATAAAATGGTTTTCACAGATACATTTATAAGGACATTGATTATTGTGAATTTTAAATACATATACAAATCTATCTCCATTCTAAATATTTCAATAAAATAAAAGGACCAGCCAAAAGTAATTTCAGGCTTGAAGCAGTTTCAGAAAAAAAGAAGTTGATAGTATGAAAAGATATTTAAAAAATTAAGAAACACATTTTTATTTAGGTCAACATACTTTCAGTGGTATCTTCTATGATAGCATTTAAGCACAGAAGATTGCCAGAGATATTCGCTAACTTACCACTCTGGACAAAAATAACATTTCCATTATTGTCTTGCTCTCGTGGAGCACTTTCAATAATACCAATACCATTTCCTTTGCTTCCAGATGCTGGCTTTGTTGCTCCCTCCTATGAAAGACCAAAAAAAAAAAGTGTCAGAAAATATTGTATATATTCCCCCAAACAACCCTTCAGTCAGTCAGTAAGAAAACATTTACCATATCTATTAAATCATAGGCAAGATGGAATACTACGCAGCCATAAAGAACAAAATCATGAATTTCACAGCAACCTGGATGGAACTAGAGTCTATAATACTGAATAATCTCTCACAGAAACAAGAATCTGAGTATCACATCTTCTCGCTCATATAGTGGACCTTGAACATCTATCATAATACTATAAGAAAAAGATTGACAGTGGTAGGAAACTATGGGGGGATAGGGAGGGGAAGGGAGGTGGGATTAATAGTAGTCAATATCTGTCTGGGGACAGGGAGATACCCCTTATCAACAAGGGTGCTTGAATGATGCATATTTGTATACCTAACCCGTAATTGTACCCAACAATTTTAAATAAAAAATATGTTAAAAAAAAAAAAGAAAGTAACAGATGTTGGCGAGGTTGCAGAGAAAACGGAATGATCCTACGCTGTCAGTGGGAATGTAAGCTAGTCCAACCCTAAGGGAAGGTAGTTTGAAGATATCTCAAAGACCTAAAAATAAATTAAATTTAGCATTCAACCCAGCAATCACACTTCTGGGTATATACCAAAAGGAGCATAAATCACCCTATCAAATAGACACCCGTACTTGCATGTTTACTGTAGCACTATCTACCATAGCAAAAACAAAGAGCCAATCTAGGTGACCATTAGCAGTGAACTGAATAAAGAAAATGTGTTATAAATACACCATGGGATACTACACAGCTATAAAAAAATCATGTCCTTTGCAGCAACATGGATGTGGTCACAGACCATCATCCTAAGCAAATTATCACACAAACAAGAAAACACAACTGAATATCACATGGTCTCCCTTAGAAATGGGAGCTAAAACCGAATACATATGGACATAATAATGGGAATAACAGACACTTTGGCACTCCTAGAGGGGTAAGGAAAGGAGCTTAAGAGGTGAAAAACTACCCACTGGGTACCACCTGGACGATGGGCTCAATAGAAGCCCAAACCGCACCATCACACAATATACGTATGTTAAGAAGCCTGCACTTGTACCCCTTGACTTTTAAAGCATTTTTATTGTAAAAAGTTAAAAAAAAATTAGGAAATGAATTACATTCTACATATTGTTTATAACCATACACATATGTAGCAAAATGTTTAAAAAGTGCAAGAGAATAAATTTAGGGGGTTGGTTACTTCTATCCAATAATTTTTAATACTATAAAAACACTCTGAAGCCAAAAAGTTTCACAGTTGCTGTTTCAAAATACTGTCGACCAAAATGTTAATAATAAATGATTAATTAGTTTATTTAATAATCAAAGATACCATGTGCGTGCACACACACACACACACACACACACACACACACACACACACACACACACACAAAGCCTGCTAATCAGAACAACAGATTGGTTTAATTCCATCAGTACAGCAACACTAAAGTGAAATAATAACAATTGAAGCACAACTGACACGTTAACAAGTAAAGCTTTTTCTCTCCGTAAAAGGCAGAATTTAAATAATCACTGGAAGCTGGGCTCAGTGACTCAGCCTGTAATCCCGCGCCTTTGGGAGGCTGAGATGAGTGGATTGCCTGAACCTGCGGGTTCGAGACCCGCCTGGGCAGCGAGA
>NW_007155568.1:0-3891 GCF_000164805.1 Carlito syrichta | reverse complement strand
GGACGATGGGCTCAATAGAAGCCCAAACCGCACCATCATGCAATATACGTATGTTAAGAAGCCTGCACTTGTACCCCTTGACTCTAAAAGCATTTTTTATTGTGAAAAGTTTAAAAAAATTAGGAAATGAATTACATTCTACATATTGTTTATAACCATATACATATGTAGCAAAATGTTTAAAAAGTGCAAGAGAATAAATTTAGGGGGTTGGTTACTTCCATCCAATAATTTTTAATACTATAAAAACACTCTGAAGCCAAAAAGTTTCACAATTGCTGTTTCAAAATACTGTCGACCAAAATGTTAATAATAAATGATTGATTAGTTTATTTAATAATCAAAGATACCATGTGCGTACACACACACACACACACACACACACACACACACACACACACACACACACACAAAGCCTGCTAATCAGAACAACAGATTGGTTTAATTCCATCAGTACAGCAACACTAAAGTGAAATAATAACAATTGAAGCACAACTGACACGTTAACAAGTAAAGCTTTTCTCTCCGTAAAAGGTAGAATTTAAATAATCACTGGAAGCCGGGCTCAGTGACTCAGCCTGTAATCCCGCGCCTTTGGGAGGCTGAGATGAGTGGATTGCCTGAGCCCGCGGGTTCGAGACCCGCCTGGGCAGCAAGACCTCATCTCTACAATAAATCAAAAAATCAGCCAGGCATGGCAGCACATGCCTGTAATTCCAGCTACTTGGAACGCTGAGGCGGAACGATCGCCGGAGCCCAGCAGTAGAGGGCTGCGGTGGCCGGGAGCAGCCACTGCACTCCAGTCTGGGCAACAGAGTGAGACTCCAACTCAAAAAATAAAATAAAATAATCACTGAAAAAGTTTTAGAGTCTCACAATTCACCTTTATGAATTCCTAACAAGTATAGGAATTCAAACAAGAATCTTTAGGATATCAAAACATAAAACAGAAATATCTGAGTTAGCGCTTATATCTTTAATATCTCCTTTCCTAGTGTGTATATTATTTTTTCAAAGATGAATGTCAACAATAACATCTGCATTATTTATGATTTATTGTTATTATTTATTTGCCCATAAAATTTGAGAGAAAAATTATGAGTGAAAAGTATGTGTGTGTTTCCAATATTTTGAGATAGTCCTTTCCAGAATTATATTTGTATTTCAAAATGTACCTGATATGGCTGCTGCTTCACCTTCCATCTCTACTGCTTTAGGCAAAACAGAATCTTTCCTTTCGATGATAGGCTGAATGGGTTTTGAAACACAATGTTTAACAATTAATGTCTACTTCATGCAATACATAGTTAATAATACAACTTAAAGATATAAAAGTTGTTACCTTCAAGGAAGAATATTTCCCAGGAGACTCTAAAAGGAAAAAGGACATATAATCATTTATACATAAATATGACAAGCCAGCTGCAAGATCACTCAGAGTTACTATTGAGCAGTATTCCTGTGATTGGCTTTGAAAGTGATTATTTTAGGTTTGGGTGCTTTTTATTTATATTGCTGTCAAGTTGCTTTGGACAGCAACCTGGCAGCAATATATGAAGGCAAATAGGAATATAGGTTTCACAAAACATGCCATTAAAATGGCAAAAGTCGTATTATGATTCAAATGATTATTAAAGAAATAAAGAAGTACAGATATCAGTGTGAACAGTCAGGAACGATGAGAAAAGTGAGCATCAATCAAATGATCAAGTCTTGATCCTGACAGGATCAATGTCACAGCTGATGGTAGAAGCTGCAGGATATCTTTCATACAACTCATCAGAATCATTTATACCATGATTCATCATGTATTTCTCATGCTCTTCACACTGTTCTGAAATTTAGGAAGCACACAATTGTGATGAAGCTCATTCAAATTTACAGTTCAATGTTCACCAGAGAAACCTCTGAATAGATCACCTTGGATATACACTTGAAGAATAAGAGTTAATAAACTTGTTTTTCCACATCTCTGTGGGCTCCTGGTATGACTACATGCCCACTATCACCTAGTTTAGCTATCTTAAAGTTTCTTCATAAACTCATAGCAAGGAGGTAAGAACAAACTGAATAAATAATATACAATAAGCTTCCAATATACACATACTTGTGAAAGAAAAAAACAGAATAACCACAAAGTTATTAGATATTAATAACCTTGCATATTTCAAAATCCATGCAATATTTATTGAAAAAGACAATTTTAGTATCCAAAAAATAAACTCTATACAATTTTCACTATAAATTTAATTTAGTGTGGTATATCATGTTCATCTCTAAATAATTTTCTTCAATAGATATCCTATAAAACAATTAGTTTCCTTAAAAAAAAAAGCTAATGCTTTGTATTCAAATTAATTTCATCTGAATAACTAACAGCAATACAGTAGATATCTTTATTCCTGGCAGTGTGGAGAGGAGAAAATAAGTTTCTGTGCTTTACCTTTTACCTGAATTCTAACACTCCCTCCTGCTCTGGTCTTCTCTAGAGTAGTGATAATGTAATCTTCTGTTTCAGTGTGAATCTAGTGAAGCCATCTGAAGTGAATTCTCTCAAGCTTCCTCCTCTTTAACTTGAAAATTACCTAGCTAACGCCTGCCTTTCACCCTCATTCCCCCTTCAAAATCCCTCTTTGTGGGCAAAAGAAATTGCTACATCTGTGATTTGATTCTTCTCCTACTCATTCCTTGAATGGATTATTCCCATTCATTCCTCTTTATGGAGCAGTGATATCTTACATCTATAATTTCCATTTCTTCATCTCTTCTCTCCTTTTCCTCTGCCCAGAATCATGCTCAAAACTAAAAGCAAAATCATGTATTCCCCTCACCCTGTTAGGTTTTGAACTGCTATCCAATGGATTTCTTCTAGAACTCTGTAAAGAAATGTCTGTGCATTGGCTACTTAGAGCATATGTGGTCCAAGGACCAGAAATATTGGCATCACCTGAGAACTATTAGGATGAAGAATCTCAGGCCTGCTGGATCAGAATGAGCTTTTGAACAAGGTCCTCAGCTAATTCATTAAAGTTTGAAATGCTCACCTCTATGCCAAGTGTGCAATCCCATTCCTTGACCTTAACTTATACTTTTGAAATCTAGTCTCAGTTCCTCTCAATCAAGTCCCTCAAATGTAAACTACATCTCAAGTCATACAGTTTGAAACAGAATTTTTATCAGGCTGTAGCTTCCTTGATCTCTCCATAACAATCCTACTCTCTTCTTCATTCCAGTTGTCTTATTTTGGCTTATGTGACACTATGCTATGAGGCAGCAACATTTTGTATGACATTAAGTCACACACGTATGCGTGACCATAGATGCTTAGATTCACCTGTGGTAGATAAAACACAGCTCTGTGTAGTTTGGTTCCTCCAACCTTAAGGCCTTCCAAGCAAAGAGAAAAAGAGGAAGAGCAGAAAAGTGTTGCTACACTTCTCTGACAAGTTTCTGTACTGGAAGCACACCTCATATCCTTCCCACCTTTCTAATATTCTGCTCTACCTGTTCTCTTTTTTTTTCCTGTGTCTTTTTTTGTTTTTTTTTTTTTGAGTTGCAGTCTCACTCTGTCGCCTAGACTGAAGTGCAGTGGCCGCTCCTGGCCACCGCAGCCTCGACCTGCTGGGCTCTGGCGATCCTTCCACCTCAGCCTTCCAAGTAGCTGGAACTACAGGCACACGCTACCACACCCGGCTGATTTTTTTGATTTATTGTAGAGATGAGGGCTCGCTAAGTTGCCCAGGCAGGTCTCGAACCCGCGGGCTCGGGCAATCCACTCACCTCGGCCTCCTAAAGTGCTGGGATTACAGGCTAAGTCATCGAGCCCAGCTGCTCTCCCTGTTTTTAAGGAATTATTAAACTACCCCCCCATTGTATATACTGGCTTCTTTT
>NW_007155567.1:0-3812 GCF_000164805.1 Carlito syrichta | reverse complement strand
CACTTGTACCCCTTGACTCTAAAAGCATTTTTTATTGTGAAAAGTTTAAAAAAATTAGGAAATGAATTACATTCTACATATTGTTTATAACCATATACATATGTAGCAAAATGTTTAAAAAGTGCAAGAGAATAAATTTAGGGGGTTGGTTACTTCTATCCAATAATTTTTAATACTATAAAAACACTCTGAAGCCAAAAAGTTTCACAATTGCTGTTTCAAAATACTGTCGACCAAAATGTTAATAATAAATGATTGATTAGTTTATTTAATAATCAAAGATACCATGTGCGTACACACACACACACACACACACACACACACACACACACACAAAGCCTGCTAATCAGAACAACAGATTGGTTTAATTCCATCAGTACAGCAACACTAAAGTGAAATAATAACAATTGAAGCACAACTGACACGTTAACAAGTAAAGCTTTTCTCTCCGTAAAAGGCAGAATTTAAATAATCACTGGAAGCCGGGCTCAGTGACTCAGCCTGTAATCCCGCGCCTTTGGGAGGCTGAGATGAGTGGATTGCCTGAGCCCGCGGGTTCGAGACCCGCCTGGGCAGCGAGACCTCATCTCTACAATAAATCAAAAAATCAGCCAGGCATGGCAGCACATACCTGTAATTCCAGCTACTTGGAACGCTGACGCGGAAGGATCGCCGGAGCCCAGCAGTAGAGGCTGCGTGGCCAGGAGCGGCCACTGCACTCCAGTCTGGGCGACAGAGTGAGACTCCAACTCAAAAATAAATAAATAAATATCACTGAAAAAGTTTTAGAGTCTCACAATTCACCTTTATGAATTCCTAACAAGTATAGGAATTCAAACAAGAATCTTTAGGATATCAAAACATAAAACAGAAATATCTGAGTTAGCGCTTATATCTTTAATATCTCCTTTCCTAGTGTGTATATTATTTTTTCAAAGATGAATGTCAACAATAACATCTGCATTATTTATGATTTATTGTTATTATTTATTTGCCCATAAAATTTGAGAGAAAAATTATGAGTGAAAAGTATGTGTGTGTTTCCAATATTTTGAGATAGTCCTTTCCAGAATTATATTTGTATTTCAAAATGTACCTGATATGGCTGCTGCTTCACCTTCCATCTCTACTGCTTTAGGCAAAACAGAATCTTTCCTTTCGATGATAGGCTGAATGGGTTTTGAAACACAATGTTTAACAATTAATGTCTACTTCATGCAATACATAGTTAATAATACAACTTAAAGATATAAAAGTTGTTACCTTCAAGGAAGAATATTTCCCAGGAGACTCTAAAAGGAAAAAGGACATATAATCATTTATACATAAATATGACAAGCCAGCTGCAAGATCACTCAGAGTTACTATTGAGCAGTATTCCTGTGATTGGCTTTGAAAGTGATTATTTTAGGTTTGGGTGCTTTTTATTTATATTGCTGTCAAGTTGCTTTGGACAGCAACCTGGCAGCAATATATGAAGGCAAATAGGAATATAGGTTTCACAAAACATGCCATTAAAATGGCAAAAGTCGTATTATGATTCAAATGATTATTAAAGAAATAAAGAAGTACAGATATCAGTGTGAACAGTCAGGAACGATGAGAAAAGTGAGCATCAATCAAATGATCAAGTCTTGATCCTGACAGGATCAATGTCACAGCTGATGGTAGAAGCTGCAGGATATCTTTCATACAACTCATCAGAATCATTTATACCATGATTCATCATGTATTTCTCATGCTCTTCACACTGTTCTGAAATTTAGGAAGCACACAATTGTGATGAAGCTCATTCAAATTTACAGTTCAATGTTCACCAGAGAAACCTCTGAATAGATCACCTTGGATATACACTTGAAGAATAAGAGTTAATAAACTTGTTTTTCCACATCTCTGTGGGCTCCTGGTATGACTACATGCCCACTATCACCTAGTTTAGCTATCTTAAAGTTTCTTCATAAACTCATAGCAAGGAGGTAAGAACAAACTGAATAAATAATATACAATAAGCTTCCAATATACACATACTTGTGAAAGAAAAAAACAGAATAACCACAAAGTTATTAGATATTAATAACCTTGCATATTTCAAAATCCATGCAATATTTATTGAAAAAGACAATTTTAGTATCCAAAAAATAAACTCTATACAATTTTCACTATAAATTTAATTTAGTGTGGTATATCATGTTCATCTCTAAATAATTTTCTTCAATAGATATCCTATAAAACAATTAGTTTCCTTAAAAAAAAAAGCTAATGCTTTGTATTCAAATTAATTTCATCTGAATAACTAACAGCAATACAGTAGATATCTTTATTCCTGGCAGTGTGGAGAGGAGAAATAAGTTTCTGTGCTTTACCTTTTACCTCAATTCTAACACTCCCTCCTGCTCTGGTCTTCTCTAGAGTAGTGATAATGTAATCTTCTGTTTTCAGTGTGAATCTAGTGAAGCCATCTGAAGTGAATTCTCTCAAGCTTCCTCCTCTTTAACTTGAAAATTACCTAGCTAACGCCTGCCTTTCACCCTCATTCCCCCTTCAAAATCCCTCTTTGTGGGCAAAAGAAATTGCTACATCTGTGATTTGATTCTTCTCCTACTCATTCCTTGAATGGATTATTCCCATTCATTCCTCTTTATGGAGCAGTGATATCTTACATCTATAATTTCCATTTCTTCATCTCTTCTCTCCTTTTCCTCTGCCCAGAATCATGCTCAAAACTAAAAGCAAAATCATGTATTCCCCTCACCCTGTTAGGTTTTGAACTGCTATCCAATGGATTTCTTCTAGAACTCTGTAAAGAAATGTCTGTGCATTGGCTACTTAGAGCATATGTGGTCCAAGGACCAGAAATATTGGCATCACCTGAGAAATATTAGGATGAAGAATCTCAGGCCTGCTGGATCAGAATGAGCTTTTGAACAAGGTCCTCAGCTAATTCATTAAAGTTTGAAATGCTCACCTCTATGCCAAGTGTGCAATCCCATTCCTTGACCTTAACTTATACTTTTGAAATCTAGTCTCAGTTCCTCTCAATCAAGTCCCTCAAATGTAAACTACATCTCAAGTCATACAGTTTGAAACAGAATTTTTATCAGGCTGTAGCTTCCTTGATCTCTCCATAACAATCCTACTCTCTTCTTCATTCCAGTTGTCTTATTTTGGCTTATGTGACACTATGCTATGAGGCAGCAACATTTTGTATGACATTAAGTCACACACGTATGCGTGACCATAGATGCTTAGATTCACCTGTGGTAGATAAAACACAGCTCTGTGTAGTTTGGTTCCTCCAACCTTAAGGCCTTCCAAGCAAAGAGAAAAAGAGGAAGAGCAGAAAAGTGTTGCTACACTTCTCTGACAAGTTTCTGTACTGGAAGCACACCTCATATCCTTCCCACCTTTCTAATATTCTGCTCTACCTGTTCTCTTTTTTTTTCCTGTGTCTTTTTTTGTTTTTTTTTTTTTGAGTTGCAGTCTCACTCTGTCGCCTAGACTGAAGTGCAGTGGCCGCTCCTGGCCACCGCAGCCTCGACCTGCTGGGCTCTGGCGATCCTTCCACCTCAGCCTTCCAAGTAGCTGGAACTACAGGCACACGCTACCACACCCGGCTGATTTTTTTGATTTATTGTAGAGATGAGGGCTCGCTAAGTTGCCCAGGCAGGTCTCGAACCCGCGGGCTCGGGCAATCCACTCACCTCGGCCTCCTAAAGTGCTGGGATTACAGGCTAAGTCATCGAGCCCAGCTGCTCTCCCTGTTTTTAAGGAATTATTAAACTACCCCCCCATTGTATATACTGGCTTCTTTT
>NW_007155566.1:0-440 GCF_000164805.1 Carlito syrichta | reverse complement strand
CTTAACTAGCTAGCAAGCTGATGTAACAACTGACAACTAGCTAGCTACCTAGCAAACCAGGTGACTTTACCAGCTGAAATAACTAGCTAGCTTCCTAGGTAGCTATCTAGCAAGCAAGCCAACTTAACTAGCTGACTTAACTGGTTGGCTAGCTAGCTAGCCAGTTGACTTTATAGCTGAAATAACTATCCAGACAGCTGTCTAGCCATCTGAATTAACTAGCTTTTTAATTAGCTATAAAGCTGGCAGGCTAACTGACTTAGCGAGGTGACTTAACTAGCTAGCCAGCTGGTTACCCAGCTTACTTTGGTTGATTAACGAGCTAGGCAGCTAACCAGCCAGGTGACTAAACTATTTGGCATTACTAGTTATCCAGCTGCCTAGCCAGCTGACTTAACTAGCTCTCTACATCTCTAGCCATCTGGATAGCCAGCTTTCTT
>NW_007155565.1:1885-2640 GCF_000164805.1 Carlito syrichta | reverse complement strand
TTAAAAAGCTAGTTAAGGCAGAAGGTTATCCATCAGGCTAGTCAGTTATTTTAGCTAGTGTAGTCAGCTGACTAGCTAGGAAGCTAGAATATATAAGTCAGTTAGTTATGTCAGTTAGCTAGCTATTTAAGCCTGCCAGTTAAGTCAGCTGGTTAACTAGATAGCTAGCTAGGTAGCTAGCTAGTTAAGCCAGCTAGTTAAGTCAGCTGGCTAGGTAGTTAGGTCAGTGATCATAGTCAGCTGGCTAACCAGCTGCCTCTCTGTGTAGCTAGTTAGTTAAGTCAGCTGGCTAGCCAGTTAAACAACTAGTTAAGTATCCTAGCTAAGTTAGCTCAGTAGCCAGCGTGTTAGGTAGGTAGCTAGGTCGTTCAGTCAACTGGCAAGCCATCGGGCTACATAGGTAGCTAGCTAGGTAAATCAGCTGTCTTTCCAGCTGGCTAGCTAGGTAGCCAGGCAGTTAGGTAAACCTGCTAGCCAACTGGCTAGCTACTTAAGCCACCTAGTTAAGTCAGCTGGCTAGACATCTGGCTAGCTAGGTAGCTAGATAGTTAAGTCAGCTCTCTAGCTCACTGTCTAGCTAGTAAAGCCACCTAGTTAAGTCAACTGGATATGCAGCTGGCTAGCTAGGTAGCTTGTTATTTAAGTCAGCTGACTGTTCAGCTGGCGAGCTAGTTAAGTCACCTAGATAAGTCATCTTGCTAGTCAGCTGACTAGCTATATAGCAAGCTATTTTAATTCAGCTGTCTGGCAAGCAG
>NW_007155565.1:0-746 GCF_000164805.1 Carlito syrichta | reverse complement strand
GAGTCAGCTAACCAACTGGCTAACTAATCGGCCAACTTGTCAGCTTATAAGGTAGCTCAGCTAACTTGTCAGCTGACTAGTTAGGACAGCTAACTAGTTTGCCAACTAGTTGGCCGACTAGTTAATGCAACAAACCAGCATGCCAACTAGTTAACCTAGCTAACTAGTGGGCCAACTCGTCGGTCAACTAGTAGACCCAGCTAACTAGTTGGTCAACTAATTGGCCAACTTGTTAAGCCAGCTAACAAGTCGGCCAAGTAGTCAACCAATGTGTTAAACCAACTAACTTTTTGGGAGACTTGTCAGTCAACAAGTTATGTCACCTAGTTAACTCGTTAACCAACTAGTTACATCAGCAAATTTACTCATTTACCAACTATTTAAAGCAGTTAGCTAACTCATTAACCAATTCGTTAAATCAACTAGCTATCTCATTAGCCAACTACTTACGTCAGCTAAGTCTGCTAGCTAAACAGCTAGCAAGCTAACTCAGTTAGCTAAGTCAACTAGCTAACTAATTAGCTAGCTTTTTAGGTCAGCTACTTAGGTCTGCTACCTAAGTAGTTAGCTAATTTGTTGAGTCAGCTAGTTATTCAGCTAGTTAAATAGTTAGCTACATATTTAATTCAGGTAGTTAAGTAAGCTAGCTAATTAGGTGTCAGTCAGTTAAGTAAGCTAGCTAAGTAGTTAAGTTAGCTAGCTAAGTCAGCTGGTTAAGTCAGCTTTCTAGTTTAGTCTGCTGCTTA
>NW_007155564.1:0-448 GCF_000164805.1 Carlito syrichta | reverse complement strand
GGTTTAACACATTGGCTGACTACTTGGCCAACTTGTTAGCTGGCTTAACAAGTTGGCTGATTAGTTGACCAACTAGTTAGCTGGGTCTATTAGTTGACTGACGAGTTGGCCCACTAGTTAGCTCGGTTAACTAGTTGGCATGCTGGTTTGTTGCATTAACTAGTCGGCCAACTAGTTGGCAAACTAGTTAGCTGTCCTAACTAGTCAGCTGACAAGTTAACTGAGCTACCTTATAAGCTGACAAGTTGGCCGATTAGTCAGCCAGTTGGTTAGCTGACTCAACTAGTTGGCTGGCTAGTAGGCTGATCAGTTAGCTGACTTAACTAGTCGGCCTGTGAGTGAGCCAAGTGAGCTGAATTAGCTAGCTGGTCAGTGAGTGAACCAACTTAGCTGACTTAACTAGTAGGCCGGCGATTGAGTTGAGTTGTCAGCTGACTTAACTAGTGGG
>NW_007155563.1:0-526 GCF_000164805.1 Carlito syrichta | reverse complement strand
TGCCCAGGCTGGTCTTGACCCATGGGCTCAGGCAACCCTCTCAACTCCGCCTCCCAAAGTGCTGCCATTACAGGCAGATGCCACGGCACCCAGCCCATTGCTCTGAAAGAAGCTCTCACACAGGCTCTAGTCGTGGCCCTACCAAACCTCCAAAAGAAGTTTCTCCTCCACACATGAGAGGAGACGAATAGCACGGGGGCTAGTGGGACAAAAATAGGGACCTGATTTTAAGACGTGGCTTTCTTGTCAAAGCAACTGGACAACACGGCAAAGGTTTGGCCACCCACCCTGTCTCAGTGCTGGCTGCTACAGCCACACTAACACAGGAGGTTAGCAAACTTACTTATGGTCAGCACACGAATGTGTCCTCCCCACCCCAGGAGTATACATTTTCAGTCTGGCTTTTCTGACCACATCAGAAAAAGCCCCAGAGGTTTTGCAGGCCTTAGGAAATGCAATAATCCTGGTTTTGGCCTTCCTGTTTCTTTGCAGAGTGATAAAGGATTTTACCCTCCAAATTACACAA
>NW_007155562.1:0-913 GCF_000164805.1 Carlito syrichta | reverse complement strand
CAGATTTAACAAATGTTTCCTCACAGATCCAGAGCATGAGTGGTACATAGATGGTAGCAGTTTATTTGAAAGGGTGAAAGAAAAGTGGCTGGGTGCAGTGACTCACGTCTGTAATCTCAGCATTTTGGCAGGTCAAGGTGAAAGGATTGCCTGAGTCCAGAAGTTCGAGACAAGCCCAGGCAACGTAGCAAGCGCTCATCTCTATAATAAACATAAAAAATTAGCCGGATGTGGTGTCGTACTGAAGGAAACAGGAGCATAAGATGACAAGGTCCTAGTGTTCTTGGCTTGTGTTCAAGGAACCAAGCCTATACTTGGTCTCATCTCGGAGCGGATGTGATGTGGGGAGCAGACAAGCACTGCCACCATAGCAGGCCTTGAGTACCCCAGGCTCATAGGCAACGTTCTCACTTGGAAGCTCTGCATCCTAGACAAAGGCAGGCTGTGAGGAATGCAACCTGCTACACGAAACAGTGTCTCAGATGCCCACACATCCGGGTACACATAGTACAGATAAAGTCTTAGCTACAATAAAGCCCTAGGTACAAGAAGATAAACGCAGAACAGCTCGCCTTCTAGTAGCAACATAAATCTGCTGTGGCTCCCTCACAGACCTTGATTTGTGATTTTATAATAGAGCAGAGTGGTATGATGTCAATCACACCTAGCCCAGATGCCTCAATCATGCCTGCCCCAGATGCCTAGCCCGGATGCTGATGTTGCTTATTTTTTCAAAGCCCTTTGTGTGATTTTGCCCTCCTTTGTACAGTTTTGCCCTAGTTTTGGCCTATTTAAGAGGCATGTTAAATAATAAACTTGTTCTCGCCTATTGAGGAGAGAGACCTCCCAATCCCGCTGTCTCTTGTCTTTCTTTCTCATTCGCTACCCCCAGCTCAGGCCCTGCTCACCGGAG
>NW_007155561.1:0-567 GCF_000164805.1 Carlito syrichta | reverse complement strand
TTCTTTCCTGATCAGGGCTCTGAACTAGTTCTATTTCAAAACAGGTCTGTGGGTGGGAAGTATTGCTGTCTCTTATAGTTTTGAGAATCCAGTAAGGTTAACGATGGTGTGCTAGGATTCAGAAACTACTTGCAAATCACAGTGTTCACTGATTATAGAATGAGTTCCCTGAGACCCACTTGCCACCACCACTCTATATGATGATGCAATGGGTACATGTTTTACCAAGTCCAAGATACAATAACAGCAATGAGGAGAATTGGGATAAGTAGATGGAAAGTAGACAGACAAAAATTTTTTAAAAGTAAAAACAAAAAAAAACACAGAACAATAAAAGTAGAACCCAAATCAAATAAAAATTAAACACAAACACACACAACCCAAAACAACACACACACACACACACACACACACACACACACACACACACACCAAACAAACTGGAAATGCAACAAAGCAAAACCAAAAAACAACAAAAAATCCAGGTAAACTAAAAATGCATACACGTACCCAACACAAAATGAAGGAAGAAAAAGAGAAAAAAAGGAAAAGAAAAAGGAATTCAAT